>NC_061112.1:109319031-109338546 GCF_002878395.1 Capsicum annuum | reverse complement strand
AGAAGGAGAAGGAGGAGGAGAAGGAGGAGGAGGAGGAGAAGGGGGAGAGAAGGAGGAGGAGGAGGAGGAGGAGGAGATGATAAGAAGGAGAAAAGAAAGAAGAAAGAGAAGGAGGGGGAGGAGGAGAAGAAGAAGGGGGAGGGGGAGGAGAAGGAGAAGGAGGGGGGGAGAAGAAGAAAAAGAAGTAGAAGAAGAAGGATAAGAAGAAGAAGAAGAAGAAGAAGAAGGGGGAGGAAGAGGAGGAGGAGGATAAGAAGAAGGAGGAGGAAGAGAAGAAGAAGAAGAAAGAGAAAGGGTGGAGAAGAAGAAGAAGAAGAAGAAGAAGAAGAAGAAGAAGAAGGAGGAGGAAGAGGAGGAAGAGGAGGAGGAGGATAAGAAGAAGGAGGAGGAAGAGAAGAAGAAGAAAAAGAAGAAGAAGAAGAAGAGGGGGGAGAAGAAGAAGAAAAAAGAGGAGGAGGAGGAGGAGGAGGAGGAGGAGAAGAAGAAGAGAAGGAGAAGAAGAAGAAGAAGGAGAAGAAGAAGAAGAAGAAGAAGAAGAAGAAGAAGAAGGAGGAGAAGAAGAAGGAGAAGAGGAAGGAGAAGAAGAAAGAGAAAAAAAAAGAGAAGAAGAAGAGGGAGGAAAAGGAGGTGAAGAAGAAGGAGGTGAAGAAGAAGGAGAAGGAGAAGGAGAAGGAAAAAAGAAGAAGAAGGAGAAGAAGAAGGATGTGAAGGAGGAGGAGGAGGAGAAGAAGAAAAAGAAAATGATGACGATGAAGAAGAAGAAGGGGGAGAAGAAAGAGAAGGAGAAGAAGAAGATGAAGAAGGAAAAGAAGGAGAAGTAGAAGAAGAAGGAGAAGAAGAAAGGGAAGAAGAAAGAGAAGGAGAAGGAGAAGAAGGAGAAGGAGAAGAAGGACAAGAAGATGAAGGAGGACGAGGACGAGGGGAAGGAGGAAGAGAATGAGAAGAAGAAGAAGAAGAAGAAGAAGAAGAAGAAGAAGAATTAAAAATGAATAAGGAAAATAAAGAAATATTTGGCCATGTCAGCGTTCTCACTCTCTTTAAAGAGAATGAAACACACTCTCTTGCTATGTCAGCATTCAGGGGGAAAATATTTCACTTTAAAATAGTTCAGGAGGGTCATAAGACCCCCACAAAGTGTTAGTGTGTAGTCTGAATTTGGGGTAAAGGTTGGGGGATATTTGGCCCTTTTCTCTATTATCTACGGAAAAGGACCTAACATGCCCTCAACTATGTAAAATGGTGCAAAAACGCCCTTCGTTTACCTATTGGGTCTAAAATGCCCTTCTCGTCTACCTATTGGGCCTAAAATGACCTTCTCACCTTTATATTGGGTCTACAATGCCCTTCTCATCTACCTATTGGGCCTAATTTTTCCTTTTATTTAAGCAAATTATATGAAAAGGTCATCCATAAAACTTAATTACATAAATAAAAGTACATTTTTGATATTACAAAAATAAAAATTTTCTTTCATATATAGCCATTTTGAAAAATCAGAAAAGATAATTATAATTCTTAATTTAATGTAATAATTAATTATCAATTCACCTTAATTTAAGAGATATATTTTCAATCTTCAAATTAAAAGTGGAAAAGATAATCCCTGCTTTCAAATATTTTTCTCTCTTATATTCAAAATTTAAATATTTTTAAATAAATTAAGTATTCCATTATTTGCTCGTGTATGTTTCATTTTATTTTCATGTATGTTAATCATCGAGTATTATTTCATTATTTTATATTTTTAATTCTAATATAATAGGTTAACCATAATTTTTTATGGATAAATATTTATGGAATAAAAATCATTATGTTGGAAGTACAGATATATCATGTATTTTTGTTGTATAAATATAATTAATGTCAAAGTCAGATTATTATTATATTTTTGATATAATTCATGAGATAAATATTCATGGTATATCTCATTATGTCGGAAGTACTTTTCTTCTTAATTTTTTTAATTAAATATAAATATATATTTCCAGTATTACGTGGCATAAACTTTTCATATCTAAAATACGATGTATGTTTATGGTATAAATATATCATGTATTTTTATTATATAAATATAATTTATATAATATATAAATATACCATGAATTTTATGATATAAATATACATATATTTTTATGGAGGCATCGTGAAAGCAGGCAATAAAATAAAAAACATAAAATTATGCTATAGTATATAAAAAATAAATGAACAAAGGCTTCCATAAAAATAGGCAATAAATAAGAAATATGAGAATTTAATATATAATTATTTTTGTATATATTAGAATCTGTCATAAAAGTACATATTTTATATGCTATGTCTGACAACCAACTAATATGGCTCTGTGTATGTAATAATTTTTTAAAAATGACTATTTATATTATTTTTTATTTATTTATTAGATCAATTTTGAATAATAAAAAATTGATATTATGCACTATTTATTTGGTAAATATTATTAAAATGATAGGGATTTTATGTAGTTTAATAAAGATAAGTTGTGGTATTATATAATCTTTTCCTAAATAAAAGGATAAAATAGCCCCAATAGGTAGATAAAAAGGACATTTTAGGCTTAATAGGTAGACAAAAAGGGCATTTTAGGTATAATAGGTAGACGGGAGATATTTTTACAACATTTCGCATAGTTGAAGTGCATTTTAGTCTCTTTTCCGTATTATCTATTACAAACCCTTTTTGAAAAATAACATAAATATACCTCTTAAATTATATACAATTTTTCATTCTTATAAAGTAATTACGAAAAATTCAATTGATTATGTATCTTCTTTGGATGTATTAAGGAGTTAATTATGTATCTCAACCTATCCAAATCGAAAAAAAAATATATATGAGGAACTAATTATGTATCTTTATAAGAAAAAATATATCTTTTTTTGATATATTATGTATCTCGATATACCTAAATGAAAAAATGTATCGATAGCTAATTATGTATCTTTATAAAGAAAAAAATGTATCTTCATTCGATATATCGGGAGCTAATTATGTATCTCAATATATTCAATATTGATATTTTCAGTAATTATGAAACATATCTGATGTTTTGTAATCAAACTTTAAACTATCGAGATTTTTTATTTTTTTTTCCCTTTTAACTCCCAAGTTGTCCCAATTATTGGTCAAAAATAAAGTTAGGAAACAGGATATCTTTTGTGAGACCCTCCTCACTGAATTGCCTACCAACAAAATGTTGGAATTGACACCTAAAGCACACTCACCAACTTTTGGTGTATAAGTTTGTTGCCACCATTGTCTTCCTTATTATTATTGCTTCCACTTTCTTCTGTAGTAAGTAGTACAGTAGTATTTATTTATTTGTTATTCCCCACTTCAAAAGCCTTTTTCCCTAATACATACATACACAAGAAATGGCGACAAAGTTGTGGGCTTCAAGGGCTGCTTCATATCTCAGGATCTCAACATTTCCCAGAGCTTTTGCCACTGGTAATATTCTTTCATGGAGCTCTTCCACTTCTTTTTCCTTGTCCTTTAATGTTTAAATGCCTTTATTTTTATTTGTTTTGGGTTCTGTGAATCTTGTTCATGATCCTTTTTTTTTTTGTTTGATCTGGCAATTTCTTGATTAAAGATCCAATTTTCGGAAGTGGGGTTGTGGATTTTGTGTGATTTCTTAGATCAGCAGAAGGATTGTTGGGTTCTTGAAAGATCTGTATTTCATTTCTTTGATTTTGTATTCTTGTCACCTTTTATTATTATGGGGTGTATCCAGGATTTTTGCAAGGTGTTTCTTTTGTAAGCGGATGCTGATTGGGAACTGTTGCTGTCGGTTGCTTTGTGCATTGTTTTTTTTCCTTTTTGAGCTTTATATAATCAGTGAAATGATTATTGTGTTAGGGGTTTCTACCGTATTCTCATTCATTCTAATATGTCACCTTTGGTAGTCTCAAGTGTTTCAATGTCGTACTAAGGTATTGTGTGTTTGTCAATCTTTTGACTTAGAGTTAATATTTTTGTTTTGGCTCTGTGAATCTGTCCATTAGATGCATATGGAATTTTTGTGATGGTGACTTGATAATAACTTGACAACTTGTACTTATTTCTGATGTCATCACTGATATATGATTGGAATATGATAATGCAATTAGGATGAATGCTCTTTCTAATTTTAATGGCTGAGGGCTCATTCTACTATTCCAATTAAGTTGGACGCAAAATGTTTATATGTTATTTTTTTTAACAGGATGTGCTCGAAATATGTATACAGTCTAAATAATCATAAGGTATTAAATCTTTGTGCAACATATGTTCATAGATATTGTCAATATTCTGAATTATGGATATGCAAATTTTAGAGTGGATTTGCTTCCTATCGTGTTGCTATAATCCATTTGACTTCCTTGTTTTTTTCCGAACCCACTGATTTATAAAGAGTATAGTTTTGACAAAACCGTAGAAATGTTTGACCCCCAAAGTCTTCCTTTGAATAATATAGCAACAACCTATCGATATGCAGATACATGTGGCTAAAACCCTCTCCTTTCTAAGGTAAAAAGGAACAAAAACTAAGGAATCTCCACAAGTAATTTTTTTTAAAAAAGAAGGGAAGGGACAAACAAAATTTGAAGCGTTGTTTGAATATGACGTAACATAACAACGGTTTTGTGTTTAAATTCTTTGCAGTGGCCAAAGATTTAAAGTACGCAGAGTCTCATGAATGGGTCAAAGTTGATGGCAATTCTGCAACAATTGGCATCACTGACCATGCTCAGGATCATTTAGGTGATGTTGTCTATGTTGAATTACCTGAAGTTGGGGCTTCAGTGGAACAATTTGGCAGTTTTGGTGCTGTTGAAAGTGTCAAGGCCACCAGTGATATCAATTCTCCTCTTTCAGGGAAGGTGGTGGAAGTTAATGAGAAGCTGGACTCCTCTCCTGCTCTGGTGAGTATCATATGTTTGTGATCTATAGGTATAGCCATATTGGGTAAAATAAACTGCTGAAGCTGGTAGTCTTGCAGATTCATTGCAATGCTGCGTTTGAATGTGTCATTAGTGTTTATTTCAGGGGAAGTGCTTCAAGTTAGAATAAGAAGAATATTTGCCACTATTCTACACCTGAAACCAAGTATAACATCTTCAGCCTTCTTGTCTATCTTTAGTGTTCTTTAGTGAAAGTATCCCCTGGGTCTTGCATATAGTGTCGATGTTTTGGCTGTCTACATTAGTGTGATCATCTGCTTGGGCTAGTAGGGAAAGAAGATGTGCTTGGATGTGTGTGTCGCAAGCTTTCTTGCTCTATTAACTGACATTGTGTACGGATGACCTCTTTTTCCAAGAATATCTTCAGTTGATTGTAAGTTGGGAATGTTTTATTATGTACCTCTGGGAGCTAATAATGTAACTTAGGAATGTACAACAACAACAACAGCAACATACTCGGTGTAATCCCACTAGTGGAGTCCGGGGAGAGTTAGAGTGTACGCCTACCTTGGGAGATAGAGAGGCTGTTTCCCATAACTTAGGAATGTGCTTGCAAGTTTATATACTCGGACCACTGTTTCTATGAGCATATGTGACTTACTAGAATGTGGTACGTCAAAAGTTCTCCACCTCTCTCAATACATCATCAAAATATTGATATTTATAGCTCAGCTCCAAAAGACTAGTATCTGGACCCTTTGCTGAATTCAATCATCAAGCGTTCTTTGTTTTAGCTCAGTTATATGATATTGTTTCACGTTTCATCTTTACTTGTTCGTTTATGGTATGTGATGAAATGTGCAATTTGTCAAATTTAGATCAATGGGAGCCCTTATAAAGAAGGATGGATTATAAAGGTGGAGATGAACAACCCCGATGAGGTCAAATCGTTGATGGACCCTGACCAGTATACCAAGTTTTGTGATGAGGAAGACGCGAAGCACTGATTGGAAACCTCACAAAGTTGAGCAAGAACACACTTTTCTGCAGTATTTTTTTCACAGTGCATAAAGAGGCTTTATTCCTAAGCCCCGGAAGCTGGACACCAAGTAGACTAGTAGTGCTATTTGGTCTTTGTTACAACATCTGTTTACCCCTGCAGTTCTGTTCTTTCTTTGCAAATAATGCAGTGATTGAATGTTAATGTCATCTAGGGTTGAATTCAAGTTTTTCCCCCTCCTGGCATTGCATTCTTTTTCTAATATTTGGTGATGAATTGATGTATTGAGCTCATTATTAATTAATTCCTCTGTGGAACCTTCAATTGGTGAGTTTTCCAAGTAAAAACAATCTGCCAGTTGGCTAAAGCACTCTCTCCCTTCAGAGAAAGCATTACCATCTAGGTCATGATTTAGATACTCAACCAACTGAACTACTAAGATGAGGATTAAATTTTTACCATTAATGTAAAAGCTCAACTACTCAACTACTCAACCAACTGTACTATTAAGATTCTCATGTTTTCATGTTGTAGAAAGACAAGTAGAAGCAAATAAACCTGTTGGCAAGGAATCGTTATTGCCTAGTTAGTCCAAAAATAGAATAACTGCACCCAAGTTAGTATGCTTTCTAGCAAACGCATCAGCTTGAAATCAGATGGAGAACGCATAGCTCTTTCTAGCAAGGCATCAGGCTAAACAATCTGAACTTCAAACTGGCTGTTAGAGTGAATAGCATCAGCCTACTCTTCCCTAAATTCTCCAAATTTTTGGTTTTGCTTCGGCAAAATTGCCGTGGAAGCAACGCCATGGGTCCTCTATCCCCCTCCTCAACCTCGGCAATCTTGCTTGGATCTGATGCAGTACATTATGGGACTGTACTGGATATGTTGTTGTATGAGGTATTTCCAAGAGTAGTTTCTATTATTTTGCTGCTGATGCTTCTTAGCCAGTGGCTTGTGTGCCTCTTAACTGTTCAATCTGCTCATGTGATGGTGTCAAGTTCATTACATGCCTTTGACTCGAACCAACAAGGGTACCATGGTCAAACTGTTCATCATGGTGGTGCTGAATGGAGACCTTTACCCCCTTCCATGTCCGTTGACAACTTCCAAAATTTAGATGCCAAAAACACTAGTTTGCTGCAGTACGGGCATGATCCTCATCCACCTAACTCCTCACAACTGACAGATAACTTTGTCGTTAGTTCTAGGCACAGTTACCTGAATGCGGAAGGTGGTTTGACTCAGGAAAGAGAAGAAAGTTGAACTTGCCAAAGATCAATATCTGGAAAAGGAAGTGCTTGAGGAAGTAAAGATGAAAAGAGAAAGCTCCGCACATAAATTGAATGAGCCTGAGAAATGCGGTCCATGGAGACTGAAAAAGAAAAAGCTGTTTCCTCGAATTCACCCGTCAGTTCTGCTCCCAAGTCCTGTATCCGGAGTTGAAGCATCAAATTCTGCTGCCGCGGCAGTTCCTGGAAATTCTGTCTTTCCATCTAAAATTAATGAGAAGAGTCAGGAACAATCGCAAGGCACAGTGTCTCTTGGAGTTGTTCAAGAAGAAAAACCCGATGGATATAGTGAAGATAGCCACTTTTCTGGTAGAACTTTGAACGCATGCCATGGTGACTCTGAAGCATACCCATATGACCTTAGTCACAAGCCACCTTCAATGCCTCTGTGTGAGTTTTTTGTTCTGAATGTTTGCCCAGGAACAGGCTGCCTAAATTGGTTGTCCAAATCTGATGATTCCTCTGCCACACAGTTCATAATGACCCACGCACACTCTGAAGGCAGCCAGCAGATCCTAGAATCAGTTGATAAATTACATGATGGAAATGTGAATCCTCATATTGGGAGATTTATCCAGTCTGATAAGAATCCGTCTGCTAATCAAATGTTACCAAAGAGAAAAAGGTTGAACATCAGCAGTCTGTAGAGTTAGGTGACAATGCCAAGGGAGTTAATTCAAAAATTGGACAAGATGTTTCTGAAGCAAAGCTTGAGAAGCCCGAACTGAGAGCAGCAACTTATGCTGATAAAGTGAAAGCTGGACCAAGTAATCCTATCAATCGCAATAATGTTCAAGACACATCTGCTTCAAAGCCAACCGAGCTTCATTAGGGTGATGCAGCTGCAAATAGACCAGAGGAAAATAAAGCTATGGGGCAAACACAGCCATCAGCTGAGAGAGAGCGTCAAGTTGCAGCAGTTGCAACAGGGAAGCCATCTGCTACCGGTGGCCCTCCTGAGCATGGTGACATTCTTATTGCATTAATGACCACTATCCCCGAGAGTTCCTCTCTGGTATCTTTTCCAAAGCTAAAATAATGGGTGATTCATCAGTGCCTCCTTCACCGTGTGCTGATGGAACTGGTTTGAGTTTAAATATGGAGAACCATGAACCAAAAGCACTGGTCTTTTTTTCAAAAGTTAACCCAAGATGATTTCATCAGAAAAGACGCGTCTATATAGACCAGGATCGTCTTAGTCTCTCTTCTTCTCGTGCAAATGTTGATGAAGATGGAGCATCCATGGATTATGGTTATCCTTCTTTTAAGGGTGGTGGAGCTATGATAGACCATATGGACTCCCGAATGTATATTGAAGGGGATGTTCAACATCCATCATGCGATGATGTTGGACCATGCACCATGAATGTGCCTTCAGAGTACAATCCTTCTCAAACCACTGGCATCCAAATGATGGTGGAATGCATTCAAAAATACCTGAATCCGATTATCAGGTATTCTTTTTGTATTGTCAAGGCATCTAGCAACGTTACTGTGCTTCAGGTTATATTGTTGTCTCTCATTTTCTGAACTCATACAAATGTGATTAAGAAACCCTTTCATTGAACTTGAAGGATGAGAATCAAGAAGTTCAGTATACTGGTTTTCCACTCATCGATCTCTCTATGGGAGGTTTTGATCCAAATTCATTGCAGGTAATGTGCCCTTGTAAGTAACATAGATCTGGCATATCTTGAAGTATGTATACTGTTTGATGGGTGAGTCTTCGGTGGATGAGTGATGCAGGCAACCAAAGGTTGCATAGGTCACAGCCAATAATAGTTCTTCATGCCGGATAAATTCAAGTTCTGTTTTTCTGCCTTAGAATCCTATATGACGATAAGTTTGACATGAAGGCTAAGAAATTCATGGTCATTGATGGTTTGTTGAACTATGTTAGGAGCTCAATACATCTCTACTTCTTGAGTTCTATTTGTTACGTTATTGCTTTGCCTGGAGAGAAAAGGGGGCTTTTGGTTCATATATACATGGCTTGCTCTTCTGTATCTTGAATTTATGCATTTATTTAATGCATATATGAAGAGACCATTTTTAACTTGTTGCTTTAATTAGAGATGAGGGGTCTTTATATTTATATGCATGGCTTGCTCTTCTGCATCTTCAGTTTATGCATTTGATGTAGATTTTGAGATTGTTTTCTTACTTTTACCAACCAAGAATATATAATGCAATACATTTGTTGTCTATAACTTTGTGTTGCTCTGCTTGTTGTTCCATGAGATTTGCGTACAAACTAACTTAAGGCTTACAAACTTCCATGAGATAGAGACATACAACTGTAACCAGTGACGGAGTCAGAATTTTCATATGTCTTCTACTTTCTAACTGTTCTGGATCAGAATTTTAGTTCATCATTTCGAGTTACAAACGGTTTCTGTGTCCGTTGTGGCCAAGACAGGATTTTCGTCAAAGGCGTTCAAAATATAACGGCGTTCGAAATATATATTAGAAGCAACACCTAAAGGTTGCATGATGATAAATTGGTTCAGGTGGAGCGGGGCGAAAGACAAAGTTAATCTTAACCATTAAATGTAATTCATCTTATCATACTTTAGTTTAACAGTTCTTCATGCACTGCCATGCTTTATTGAATCCTGCATAAATCTTGCATATTTTTTTTTAGTGTTTTACTTTATTTTATTTTTTTTCTTCTTTCGAAGTGGTGCATCGTTAATCGCATATTATCTTTGACAATTTATATATATGTAAAACATACATATTACTATATTTTTACGTGTATAAATTTTTTCTACGTACTCTAAAAATATATCTAGCTATTAATTTTTTGGAATGAAAATTGTACTCTCTATTAAGTTTCTTATTTATAAGAATTATTAATCATTGTTTCTATATAATGAATGGAGAATAGCTCTAAATTAATTTAACTACCAAATAAAAATTATTTGCGAGAATAGTTCTAAATAATAATTTATGTGTACTAAAAATAAGAACTCTATATTTTTACTTGTATTGAAAAATAGAACTCCATGGAGTAGCTTTTATAACTAATTGAAAGAAATTGTGGGTAAAGATGAGGGAAAGAAATTGTTGGCCAGGTTTAAGGAACAGTAAAGCTTTTGAAAAAGAAAAAACAGGTAAGCGGATGGAATTCAACCAACAACCACCGTGACATCTTGAACCCCTAACTACTAAGCTACAGAGGTTCATTTATACTATATATCTATATAAAACAAAATTTTAATTCTACATATACATTGTAATTTTTCAATAAAGGAGTTCAGCTGAACCCCTCTCGCCCATCTAGTTTTGCCCCTACGTGTCAGTAGTCTATAGTTCTTGACAAGGCTAAGGCCTAAATCCGCTAACTGAAGCCCACCCCTTATTTATTTGTATAAATAACATAAATATCAATCCTTTTGGAAGTAATTACACTCTCTCCACTACTTTATTCTCTCTCCCTATTAACATACATAACATAGCTGACATATAGATAGCATTCTATGTATATGTTGGAATTTTTGTAATATGTTGGGATTTATAGGTCACCTTTTCCTTTTTGTTTCACATCAAACCAAATAAAAGCAGAATAATTTTTAAAAAATATCATATTACAACTGTTACTACCGCCATTGCAACTACTAGTAGATTTGATACTGTTTCAGTATCTTGAAGGATATATATGTATCCACGATTGAGAATTAATTGATATAACTACATACCCTGTCTCATGTAGAGCATTTGAAAGCAAACAAATACACACATGCCTTGTCTTATTGCAATTGTTACTTGAGTTGACTATTTCCTTTTCAGGATAGTACACATAAATTATGTTTCTATATTATGAAGATTAATGCAAATTATTATTTTCCCATGAGTCCACAGATATCCCATTTCGTTTGGAGTTTGTGGTGTTCATGTCAACTTACACCTCACAAATTTAAGGGGATACTTGCCACCCACCAATAACTCTATCCACCAAGGATATAACTGATGGAAAGAAAAAACTTCAATACATAATAAACGAAAATCTCTTGCTACGTTTGGTCAAGTATAGTGACTACTCGATTTTCAGTATGGAATGTAGCAGAAAATAACCCAAATCCTCTCTAGTATTTTAAAATGTAGGGTAGGGAAATGAAAAACCATGAGGCTTCCTAGTTCCTATAACTACTGCCCAGTAATCTCTTCAGCTCAATGCAATACATAAGCATTTGCAGCAAGTTTCAACATGGAAGTTAACACGCTAGCACACATGTTGATGTTAAAAACATGTCATGCAAAACTTCCATTCATCTCAGCAACCATTTTGGTGTACGAGAGATCACATGATACATTACTAATATCCTTCCATTTAATCATACATTTGTTGAAACAGAAAGTTATACATAGAATATCTGTCCAACGTTTAACAGGCTCTCATGAGGGATATTGAAGATTACACTATTTTCCCTACACATTTTCCTAAGAAACGCGTATATATAGTCGATAGCAATTTTCTTGTAGAACCTAGAGTCCCTTCTTGCTCTAACTACAGTGTTTCCAAGAATGTGAACAACTCCTGCATCTCTGCAACAATTCAAGAATTCCATTTCATCCACTTCTGCCTGGCTGCTCTCACGGCCTGATGATGTGACTGTGTTGTTGTTCCCTTGTATAGGAGATTCTACACGAATTATTGAGTCCACCGTCGAACATGTGAAGTTACTACTTCCTGTAGTTAAGTTGCCATTATTTCGCAGTAGGAAACCCGCTGAATTCTGAGTTTGCTGTCCGTATAAGCTGTACTCATCGGAGTCGGAGCAGCCTTCCATCATATTCTCCAGCCGGACAAACAGGAAGAGGTTATCAAATAGCTTTCTCTCGAACTCCTCATCTCTCTTGTGGAGGTCCTTGTAACCGTACCTCGCAACACAGCGGAACATGTGAAAACTCTTGGGTCCTATGCGTTTCACGAGGAACCGCTCGTCTTCTGGAACTGTGTAAACTGGAAGATACTTCACACAGACAAATACTACAACTGAATGTACAGCTGGCAGATTGGTGATGAAGTGAGAAAAAATATGTGGCACTCCACTAGCTAGCTCAGTGTAGACAAGTCCTATGCCTGGGACACGTACAAGTCCTAAGCTGGGGCCAAGCCCAAGAATCCATGCCATTGATACCTTGCTGTGCATTTCAAATTCATAACGTTTCACAGTTCCGTAATGCCAGGCATACATGATAATAAAAAAAGCTGCAGCAATCACAAGTGGAACCCAACCACCCTGATCAACCTTAAATAAAACTGCGGAAAAGTAGGTACATTCAACCACCAGAGATAAGACGGTGAAGAGAAGGACAAGAACCCAATGGCAGCGCCAAACTAGTAACATTATCAAGGTCATGAGGAACGTCGTCACCAACATGACTATCACGACTGCAGTTCCTGTTCAAGAAATGTTATGTTAATATGTAAGTTTCAATGTGAGGTGTTCCACATGGGGTTAATGCCAAATGCAGGACTGTTTCAGCCATCCTATTTAATATATACATGCTACCATCTTCATTTAACATGAATTTTTCTGCAGAACCAAGTCTACATATCTAAGTTGACTTCTTTTAGGGTACCACAATCCTACCTATCTCATCTCAGCTTCATTTCTCCTTTACAAGACAAAAATTGGGTAAGGTAGAGCTTGACGGGGGTTAAGGGAATAAGGATGGGTCCTGTCTTTAAAGTTCAGAAAAGAAAAGAGTTTGACAGGAGAATTCATGCTATTCAAGAAGTATAGCAGCTACTCCCCAATCCTAATGATGTAGTTTCTCCAGAATCCAATGAACTACTCTAATGCTTATTGACTAAGCATATATTATGTCTTACTTTTTGACAAGAGAGATTACTTGGATGGAAAGCATCCTCCACCTCCAACCCTGAGGTTGTGGGTTCGAATCACCAAGGAAGCAAAAAGGGTGAGAGCTCCTAGGGAGGGGTAAAAAAATGTATTACTTATACTAGTTCGAAAGCCTTGAAACTCTAAATTGCTCCTTCATAGTTCAAATTTTTGGTTGACTTCCCTTCTACTATCAACAATTAGATCATCTTCAATAGCATACACGATGAAATCCAATTTTGTACGCTATTAGTTACTTTACGTATAATTAGGATAAACAAGTATGTGCTCATGGCATATCCCTTCTACAAAGCCATTGTTACTGAAAAGTCCTCTCTAATCTCATCCTACTGTCACATGTGACGGTCCTTCATACATATCCTTTATAATGACATGTTCGATAACAAGAATTTGTTTCTTGTCTAGCACCGACCATAGGACCTTATTTATCTTATGTCTCTATTTACTACACTGCAGCTATTTTAAACAATGTTCGGAACTCTTTCTAAACATTGCTCGTGTTTCATGAGTCATGCCCTCAGAAGATCACATGTTTTACTGGAAAGCTGGTAAAGCCAAAGAGTCTCAAGAATATGAAACAAATATGGATGACTATCCCCATTTGTATATTCTGGACCATATGGTTGGAAGGAAATAGTGCATGTTTTGCAGGGAAGAGAAGTCACATACATGGTGAAGAACAAATGTCTGCATAATTTATATTTCTGGCGTAATAGTAGTACAATAGACAGAGGATCAATACTTGGATTTCTTGTATCTGTTGGGTTGGAACATGTAACTCTGTCTGGTTAAGAGGATGCTTAGTCATGTAGTGCTTTGTACCATTTCGGTACTTTTATTAATAAAACTTTACCTTATAAAAAGATGAATATCGTGTGGATATCCTACTCCCTATTAAATTTCATCAATCTTCTTAGCGAAAATATAGCATTTGTTGTAGATTCACCAAAAATAACTCTACATTGTTTCTTTGTCACCCTTTAATCACACCCCTAAATCCACGGTTTGTCACACTTCCCGCAGCACATTGTATCTCATAAGTTTAATACCACGACTCATGGTCCACGAGATTCCCATAGCTTTAAGAAAACACCTAAAACCACATCCAACTCATTTTTGTGTGCGCTAGTCTAAAACCCTGCTGCATGGATTCAATCACTGAACTTCCATACTTAAGTTAAGACACACTTCCTCTAGCATGCATACGTCAAAACATGACGATGAACACTGGTTGTTTCCACCAACCTGATACGGTCCCAGAAAGATAGAACCATCATTCAAGAGATTGAATGCATGTATCTTTTAAAGCAAAACAGAAGTACTAATGACAAGTAAGATAGGAAGTGCAAAGAAGTAAATTAGTATCTTAAGCGGCAGTCTCCGCACCCACAAAACCGGCTACATCACATTTATCTGTATTTTGCATCAGGTGAAGTCAATGAAGTCAAGCAATATTATAATAAATACACATACCATATGCGTTGCCAATTTGGCTTTGATTTCTGAATCCAGCAGTCACAGCGATGCAAAGAATCATAAGGATCCAATTTATATCAGGAATGTATATCTGGCCAAGGAACTTCTTTGATGTATGTACTACCTTCACTCTTGGGAAACAGCCATGTGCCAGAGCTTGCTTGATTATTGAAAATGTCGCAGTGATGGTTGCTTGACTTGCAACTATAGCAGCTAACGTTGCAACAACAAAAACTGGCCAGTATATGCTTTCTGCATTACCAAAAAGACGATCTGTCAAAGACATTACAACTTCACGCTTTAGTGTTTAGTGTCAGCTTCACTAGTACCACAATTTCCATTTTCTTTTAATCCTTTGTTTTCAAAAAAAAGGCTGCAAAATGCTACCTTCTAAAGTTTGTAAACTAAAGTATGAATAATCGGATACCAGAGTATTCAGCGATTTTGCATAGATACTCGGAAAGCACAACCAACCCACCCCCCACCCCCCAAAATAAAAATAAAAATAAAACCAATAACAAAAAAGTGCCTGCCCCAACCAGGGACTGACAACTATCCTTAAACTTTGAGCAGTCAGCGACGACAAAAAAGGGATTGTAGAATTGAGGCATAATTACCTGGAATAGAGCAGGTCTTATGTGTCTGACTCGTCACTAGATAAAACGGATGGATTATAATATTGGAATGAGTTCTCTAGATGCATCAGCTTCACGAACAGAAATGGCCATGGAATACGTTCTGATGTTTGGTATGGGAATTCAACTTGGAAAAACAATTTTTTCATGATCTATTATTTATCACAATTGACAAGGAAACTACAAGTAACTATTCGCGGAAAGATGGATGACATGTGTAGTGAACTGTACTAGCTTTCAGAATACCCATCAACATTGGAGTTGGAATGATCTCGATGTTTTTTCCCCAGAAAATCTACAGTCATACTAGCTCAGGACAAGAAGACAGCATTTGGAAAGGGTCATCATTGAAGAATTTCTCAATTAAGTTCTGTTATGATTGCTTATGCACGGGGAAGGGGGCTGGGGAAAGGGACTTGAGGCCTATGTCGAGACAAATATGGAAGACATGATTACCCAGGAGAGTAGCTTTCTTCACTTAAATTAATTGAGACATGGAAGTTCTCTCCTAACGGCAGGCAATATGAGAAGGAAGAGGATGATAATAGTTAGTTACCGCTGCTTCTGTAAGGAAAGTGGGTTAGATACAATCACATATTGCTAAACTGTAGCTTAACTACAGAGTTATTCTCACAGGTGTATGCCATGTTTGATGTGGCCTGGGTGCTACCTACAACTCTGGCAAATTACTGGTGACTTGGAGAATGAGAAAGGAAGAAAGGAAAATTGTGTTGTGGAAAGTATCATGTTTCTGCATTTTTGGCTGATAATAAGAGAAAGGAACAGAAGAGTTTTGAAGGAATTGGAAGTCCGATGGGTAGAGTAAAAATCTCTTCTTTATTCCTCTGTACTTCTGATGTAGAAAGGATACTCCATGTTATACAAATTAGTAGGATGGATTTCTTTGAAAGCTTAATCAACATTCGACATAGTCCTTGATGTGATGTCAACAAAAGCATTTTGACTTATAAAACATATCTAGTATCCATTAGAATGAAAACAAGGAGTGCAATCTAACAAGTAAAACTAATTTTCAAAGGCAAACTCTAGAAGAGCAGGCACACTGATGTCGTATCTTTTAAGGTATAACTCAAGCAAGATGTATTTTTTGGGCCCAAGGGCACAGCTCCTTGAGACTACCTCTCTTAATTTATCATTTGTAGGAGAAAGGGTTGTTTTTAGCTTCAGTAGTATTCAGTGCATGATTCAAGAGTACTGCTTTCTGTAAAAGAACATTTCAGAGAAACTGGAAAATGTCCATTGGACAAAATTTGGCCTTGGGTTCTCCTTTTCTAAACCGGTCTACCAACAGAGTCTTAACTTGCAACAATTCCATTCTAGCTGCCTCACTTTGTGAACAGAGTCCACATACTTTTTCTTTACCTCTTCCAGTTCAAAAATTATGCTCTCTAACGACAAGATTTATATAAGCTAGGGACATCAGGAAAACAATAAATAGCAAAGCTAGGGACAGGCTATTTTGATGGTGAACTGACAGCTGACAGTGAAAACATACTCTAAGCTCTATTGACATATAACTCATTAGCATTCACACTATTAATTGATTTTAACACCACTGTGGACCAAAACCAATAGATGTACCCACATATATTTAAGTTAAGAGAGAGCAAGACATGCCTGGAATAGAACGGTAGAATGCATCGACAACATGTTCCTTATTTTGCATGAGGTATGCTGCTTGCCCCGTATATGTTAAAAGAAGGCAAGGGAAAACAATGACTGTGAAAGCAAGCTGTATTGCTGACACTGGAAAATGAGCAAGATCAGCAAAAAGTGCCTCTGTTCCTGAAGTAGTCAACAAGGAACTATCAGAGTTCAAACAGTCGTTCTTTGCCATCTAAGAGGCTATTGAGATATGACACTTCAAAGAGATGACTGTGGAGAGGATAAAACCTGTGATGCTGAGCATTATTCCTCCCAGGGATGTCCAACCGTCTTTCTTTCTCCTCCTAAAATACCGATATATGTACACAGGAGAAAAGGCCCTCAAAACAGAGCTATCATATTTCCAGATGTTGTAGATGCCAATACCTCCTACTAAAAGAAACCAAAGCAGCACAATTGGAGCAAACAGCCAGCCAACCCTGTCTGTGCCATAGTGTTGTACGCTAAATAAAAAAACTAATATAATGACAGCAACAACCACTACAACATCTGCATCAAAGAACACCGAAATTAATTTTTCCCCACAACATCAAAAGATGGAAATTAAAGTCGATAACAAAATGATGGATAATAGAGTCATGGTAAATGATTAAAACAGAAGCGGCTAAGAAGATGAATCAACAAAGAAAAAAAAAGTGGTGTTAAAAAATAGGTAGAATAGTACCATTACTCATCTTTGGATGGTCCACCTTGATCCCACCAGAAGCTGAAAGAACTGAGAAATTTTTTTCTGAATGAGTTCTTTGTCACTTCATCACAAATTTGAAATATAAAAACTAATAGAAACAAAAACCAAAATATAGAGAATAAATCTTCATAAGCTTATAATCTGCATGGCACCATAACTAAACCGTCTTACTTTTGACTAATACATACATACATACATACATACATACATATATATATATAGAGAGAGAGAGAGAGAGATGTCTTTATTATTATTATTATTATTATAAACAAGTGTCTCTTTTATGTAATCTAAATGCATAAATTATATTTTTTAAAGCATTAAAGAAGTGTATTCTAAATTGAAAACAGACACTAACTAGATTAACTTTGCATTCTGAGCCTTGTCATTCTTTTCTAAAGGACTTTAGCGCCTTGATCTCAGTACTATGAATCCATTTACTTCCGTTTCTAATTGTGGCATTGTCAGGAACCACATATGGAGAGCAAAGATACCTTATAAAGTGGCATGCTTTACTTGGCTGGTAGGGAAGAAGCTGCTTCAACTCAGGACAATCTGAGTAAAAGGGGTTATATCAATTTGTTCAAGGTGCTACTTGTGTGGCCAAGAGCCCGAGACAATCAGCCATCCGTTCCTATCTTGCAAAGTGACTAGTCATCTATGGGACTTGTTCTCGACCTAAGGGGTATTAGATGGACAATACCAGGATAAAAAACTGAAGTTCTGTCATGTTGGAGGGGGGGAATTATTACCAACAAAGCCAGATGGAAAGTTGTCCCAGCAGCTATTTGGTGGACTATCTGGAAGGAGAGAAACTTCAGATGCTATGAAGATACAGCTAGCAATATTCAGAAGATCAAGAAGACCTGCAATCTCCTTTTTGTTTTTGGTGTAAAGCTGAATATGTTGATGATCCGGATTCTATTCTACAGGTTTCAGATTCCTTGTAAGAAGAGCAAGGACTGTAGTTTGTTTTTTGTTGTAACACCTTTTGGCTTCCAGCACAATCTTTGTTTTGAAGATTCATATATTATACTGGAATATGTTACTTGCTAAAAAAAAAAATGTGGCATTCGCAGAGGACATTAGTCTAATCAGATTAACCTTTCTCTTTTGATCATAATTACTAATGAACAGCACCACCTTCGGCTATCCATCATAGGCTACACGAGATGTTGTCTCTTACTAGGTTGTGCATCTTATCAAGGTTTAAGCCAGTTCTTGATGGATTTAGGTCATTCAGGTTGCAATCATATCCTACCGATCGGAAAGTTTTTCACCATAAACTCGAATAATGAACTTCTGTCAACCCATAACGAAAAGTAAAAGAAAGCTTCAAACAAGTACCTGATATAGCCGGAGTAAGAATTCCATCACCTATTAGCATGCAAGTTCCAACAACTACAAGAATAAGAAGTGAGGTCTTCCTGAACGGATATGCTTCCAACCATCTTTTAGTTTTTGCAGCAAATGAGTGCTCATGGAATGTGCTGCGACTATAAGTTGTCAGCTCTTCATCTGTCCGGTGTTGGTTGGGAATTGTCTTTATTTTAGCATGGCGACATAACAAAGAATAAAGAGCAAAGGTCCCACCTGAGAAGACATAAAACTCAATTTTATCATCTTTAATGTTTTCATGCCTTAATTAGAGAACATATCTTTCTAGTTGCTCTACAGTTGGGAGTTGATCAATGAAAATTGTAAAGCACATGACGGAAAAGGAAATTAAGTTAACTAAAGAGAAAATGGCCAAAAGCCCCCCCAACCTTTACCCCAAATCCCAACTACACACTTATACTTTGCGGATGACCCCCCTGAACTATTTTAAAGTGGAATTATTACCCCCCTCCCCCCGAGAATTGACAACCAGTCATTTGGAATGTGGTGTATTGCACGCGCCAACAACCTTTTTACACGTGGTTTTTTAATTTAAAATTAATTTTTATTTACTTTATTCTTCATTT
>NC_061112.1:109251303-109316031 GCF_002878395.1 Capsicum annuum | reverse complement strand
AACAATTTTTCGATGAACTTGAAGTGGAAAATAATGGACAATACCGAATTTGAAATTTTCAATGATTTTGTAGTCGGAAATAATAAACATCGAATTTGAAATTTCCAACAACCTTGAAGTGGGAAACAATGAACAATATCATTATTAAATTTCCGACGATCTTAAATCCAGAAACAACGAACAATACCAATTTCAAAATTTTCGACGACCTTGAAACCGGAAACAATGAACAATACCGAATTTAAAATTTTCGATGACCTTAAAGTCGGAAACAATAGAGAAATTTTGAAATTTTCGACGATCTTGAAGTCGGAAACAATGGGCAATACTCATTTTAAAATTTACGACGACCTTGAAGTCGGAAATAATGGACAATATCGATTTTGAAAATTCCGACGATCTTGAAGTCGGAAATAATAAGCGACATCGAATTTAAAATTTCCGACAACCTTGAAGTGGGAAACAATGAACAATATCAATTATTAAATTTCCGACGATCTTAAATCCGAAAACAACAAATAATATCAATTTCAAAATTTTCGACGACCTTGAAGCCGGAAACAATGAACAATACCAAATTTAAAATTTTCGATGACCTTAAAGTTGGAAACAATAGAGAATTTTGAAATTTTAGACGACCTTGAAGTCGGAAACAATGGACAATACCCATTTTAAAATTTACAACGACCTTGAAGTCGGAAATAATGGACAATATCAATTTTGAAATTTCCGACGACCTTGAAGTTGAAAATAAGGAACAATACCCATTTTGAAATTTCCGACGAACTTGAAGTCGGAACCAATCAATTTTGTGCTTGGAGATGAGGAAGATGATAAATTAATCTTGGATGTCATTGATGAGTTCTTGAAGTTTTTTGTTTGTGAGAAAGAAGAAGAAGAAGAAGAAAGAAAATGAATAAAGAAAAAGAATAATTAAAAATGAATAAAGAAAATAAAGAAATATTAAAAAGAAATTTTTAATAAATAATTCAGGGGGGTCATAGGACCCCCGCAAAGTACAGGTGTGTAGTTGGGATTTGGGGTAAAGGTTGGCGGGGCTTTTGATCATTTTCTCTTAACTAAATAACAGTATCAAATGAATGCATGCAAACTGCAAAGTCCTTAAATGTAAATGTACAATGAACTAAGTTCATCACCTTCACAACGTGTCTGTAAATTAGAGCAACTGGTTTATCGTAGTAAAGAATTAACTTCAATTCATAAAACAAAATGTTCTTTAAATTCAGCATATAGTAGCTGCATCACTATGTGAGATTAAGATAAACTTAGCGAACAACTATATATCTAAACTTTATTTGTCCAACAAGCTTTTCTCAAATTGCAATACAATCTAATATCATCATTCACCCATTAGTCATTTCGACATTTTCAACTTGTGCAACTTCTTTTATGCTTACCCTGTTCACTTTATTTTATTTTCCTTCTGAAACAGAGCAAACGAGAAGTAAATATTTTTTAAGGGTGAGAAGAGAAGAAGTCTCTGTAAATGAAGAATTTCAAGAACAGTAAATAACAAGGTCAAATCTTGCCGTCAACAAGAGAATCTCACCAAACACACACCATAATGAAGGTCAGAAATGGTCTATGAAAGAAGATAACTTGGAGAGATCTAGAGTTTAGGGAAGGGTGTAACTTAGATTTTCAGGCCAAAAACCCCAACCCACCTATCAACACAGAATTCCACAAACCTTCATCATCCCACAAAAGCGAAAACCAAAATTTTAGAGAACTTAATAGTAAATGCTAACAAGGAACAAAGTTTCTGCAGAATGCTCAGCAATTTTTAGCAGCTTATATCTGCAAGTCAGATCAGGGCCCATGTGAAAGGATGAGGAAGCGTGAGAAAACACATGACATGCTTCAACATTGTTATTCGCCTTAGGGATGATGGAAGAGATTGTTTGGGTTATTTGAGGAAAGTATGTTTCACATCTTCAATTCATGAACTTCTAAATGCTGCACTTTGATCACAACAGGAGAACGCATTTATGGAAAGGTGCTTGATGGCTGTCACTATTTGAGCCTCACATACGGTACGGGATAAAAAGGATTTGGGATCTATAATTTCAATAAGAGTCTTAACACTGTAAGGCTATTGGTTAGTCATGTTAACTTTCTATTTACTCAAAGTACAACCTTTGCTTTTTTGCATATAGCGTTAAGCAACAGGAATGAGGATATTACTTGATTCTTGCATTTCTTCTTTCCATTCAGCCTCCATCCAAAGCATAAAAGGAATCACTTGAAAGTTGAAACTAGAAGGTTGATTATCAGGTATATACAATTGTGTATGTTAGAGTTTGACTATTACAAATGTTAAGTTTATTAGAGTTAGATAATAGATACTAGAAATTGAGATTAAAAGTTAGATATTGAGCAGCTAACCCTTTAATGAACTAAGAGATTATTAGTGCGAAAATGAACTAACAGGGACTTTTTCAAACCGGGGGAAAGGTGGGGGTTGCAACTTGCAAATAACCCTATAATGAACTAAGAGATTAATAAGTAAAGCAGAAGCTCTCAACCAAGGCTCTCAACAGCCCAGTTTTTTCGTCTTTCGAATTGTATATCGTCATTACATCTTATCATCTTATGAGAATTGCTTCAAGAAAGACGCCACAATTAGAACATCATAATTGATTAAGGATTCTTGTTAGCTTTAAATATGATGAATCAGATGACCATGGGATTCTGTTAAGATATTGTTCTCTAGGACATAAACAAGATATTGTTCTCTAGGACATAAACACAGTCCCAACACTCATATTATTTTCTCGAGAAGAAAGCAACTCAAGAAACCAACCAAGTACATAAGGTGGGAAAGTTTTAGGATTTATCTTCCATCCTTATATTTTCATCGCTATAATATCTCCATCTCTCACATAGACAGACACACAAGAACGCATACAAATTCTTTTGATTTGCTTAAACACAACTTTCACTGCTGCACTGCCACGTCAGTTAAAGCCAGAATTGAAGGGTTCTCTCCAACTTGACCAGCTATGGAGCTGCACTAACTAGGCAAGGGAGCAAAAAGACCCAACCTCTCCAGCCAATAAAAAGGTGCCTAATCAAGTTAAGCCAGTACATCCCGTTTCAGCAATGTCTTAGCAGCATTTATCTCTGGGAGTTACAGCTGCCAGTGGAATAAAAATTTCATACAGGAAAGCTGCTCAGCATGAAGGCATGCAAAACTTAAAAGCCTTGAGACATGCATAATACAGAATCATCAATTAAATCAAATGGGAAACTTGAACTACGAAGTCAGCTTACCTTGTCCATTGTCGTTTGCTCTACAAACTATGAAAACATATTTGAGCAGAGGGATAAGTGTGAGGGAATATATAATTAGCGAAAGTGCGCCAATGACATCCTCTGTATCATCAATTCCATGGGGAAATGTATTGTAGAACACATACAAAGGAGACGTCCCCAAGTCTCCATAAACCACTCCTAGACTTTGAAAAGCAAGCCGAAGAAGCAACAATGACGAAAAAGTCTGTATTAAGATAACTGAATCAGCACACTGGGAAAATGAGTGATCACAACTAAAAATGGACTCATAATTTACTCCACTCTACAATCAACCAAATACTCACAATCATGGGACCATAATTTCATACAGTAAGTAAAAATATGACTATAGGACATCAGCATATAGGAGCCAAATCAGTTTTCATCAATTGGTCATCAATAACACATCATTTGCTTTTGAATTCATAAACATGAAGTCAACTTGTCTTCAACAACAACATACCGTGTGTATCCCCACAAAGTGGGGTCTGGGGAGGGTAAGTGTACGCAGTCCATACACTACCTCGGATGTGGTAGAGAGGCTGCTTCTGATAGACCCTGGCTCAGGACACACAACAGTAACAGGACATAGTAAAAACAAAAACAAAAATGGAACAACACACCAATAGGGAATAACATAAACAACAAGTCTTCAACATGAAGAATTATTTTCCCAAACCCTACCCTCCATCCATCCAGCTACCCCCACCCCACAAAGGGAGAAAAGTAGAAGAAAACAGCCTTCCCACATGATATGCATATCTTCTTCCTTTTTTCATACTAGGATAGCAAATTAATCATGGATAAGATCAAAAGAGTAACTCAACCAACACCAAGATGAATGAGGAGATAAAATTCACTATTCATTTACATATAACAAACTAGTCCACTGCATAAAAGAAAACCATTAAAGCAAGCAGAAAAAAAGAGGAAAAGGTGCATCAATCAATCAAGTAAACTACAAAAAGAAAAGCCCCATGTTACCTTTTCTCTATACATATTTCTTAGTCTTCCAGCCTCCTCATCCATAGGCTGATCAAGCTTTTGGTCCAACTCCCACATCCCTCCTTTAGTTTCACCACTATCTTCATCAACCCCCATCCCTGAAGCCATCTTCAAGACTAATATAACTCAACGAAGATACAAACCTAACCTACAACATTCAACCACCCAACCTTTCTAATCAACCAAAATGAACACCCAATTCAATTCAAAGAAATGATCAACTTAACTTCTAAAAATGGAAATAGAATAGTTGATGAACCAAAATTTGGTCTTTATCTCTCTCTCTCTTTTGTGTTTTCAAGAATTCCCATGAGTGGGGACAGTTCAAAATCCAACTCCAATCAATATAAGCCACAGAAAAACAGAAAGCCAAATTGGAAACCTCTTTTTCCAAGTTTAGCTAAACACCAAATTCTCCTTGTTTTCCTCAAAAATGGCTCAAAATTCAATTTTGAACCCAAA
The DNA here is from genome assembly GCF_002878395.1 of Capsicum annuum. Taxonomy (NCBI): domain Eukaryota; kingdom Viridiplantae; phylum Streptophyta; class Magnoliopsida; order Solanales; family Solanaceae; genus Capsicum; species Capsicum annuum. The sequence goes on along the minus strand of NC_061112.1, from coordinate 109,311,249 downwards.
TTATCAAATTTTCAGGAAATAAGAAAAACCCCAAATTCTTGAACTGACACAACCCACACACAAAAAAAAAAAGATCTTTTTTCTGCAACAAGAAACCTCTGTTTTTTGGGGTCTTCTTTTTACTCCTTTTGTTGTTTCTTCTGCAGTCTCATATCCTTAATTTTTTTTTGGAGGGGGAGTGGGTTTATGTTATGTTCCTCTTATGAATTTAAGGAACAAAACAGATAATTCCATCTTTTTCATATGCTTCTTCTCTCTCAAAATGTGGGAGACAAGGTTAGAAAATGAAAGATGTCACCCATTTTGTCCTTTTTGTGTGCCTAATATTTGATTGAAATGTTTTGAGTTGACACTGCTATGGAAAATAAACCAGATTTTTTAAATTTGTTTTTTTAATATTGATTAAGGTGTTAGTATATTAAAAGTTGAAATTAAAAAATATATTTAAAAAAGCTACTCCATTATGTGGTGTGCCCTTTGAGACATGATATTTAAGAAAAGAAGTTGTTTTAGTTTTATTATTTAAAATAATTCTTGAATATTTGGACGGTTATAATGGTAAATTATTTTATTAAAGATAAAAAAAAAATATTAATTTTTTAAATTATAATAAGGCGATTTTTTTTGAGACGGACTTAAAAAAAATGTGACATGTAAAATAAAATCGAAAGAGTTGTTTAAAAAAGAATAATATACTTTTCTTTTTAGTCCGATTAAAAAAGAATGATCCATTTACTTTTTAGAAATATTTTAATTTTAATTTTTTACGTGACATATTTAAGACTACAAAATTAAAGGATATTTTGATATATTTGACATTACTTTAGGCATCGTTTGATCATGAAAATAATAATTTTTAGAAGTTAAAATTTAAATTAGAGTTGGTATTGTGTTTGACCATGAATATAAATTAGAGTTATTTTTAAAATTTTATGAGAGAAATGAGAGTGAAAACAAATTTTATTTATTTTTATACTTATTTTTATTTTTTAAAAAAATATTTTTCACTAAAATAAAATAATTTTTATGGTCCAACATTTCTATTTTCACTAAAGAATAATAAAAAATTTCTCATGGCCAATTGCCTACTTAATTTAGAACCATGATATTTAATTTTTTTTATTTTATTTTATGTTCGGTCAAGGAAATAATTTTTTTTGAAATGCAAGTATTTTTTAAAAAATAAATTAAAAAGAAAAATAAGTCTAATAAAATTTTAATGGGACGTATTTGTTTTACTGGCGTGGCGGAGAGAGAAAGAAAGGACACCAAGTTTTTTCTAGAACTGTTTGATTAATTAACATAATATAGCAATATGTAACTTTATTTTTAGTAATTTATTAGAATAACAAAAAATATAAAATAAGTAATTGCATATAATTGATTAAAATCAAAAGAATAACTACCGGTTGACACAGGCCCACATAACAAGCCCAGTTCATTATATGACCCGAGCTCATAATACTTTTATTTTTGTACATTTCATTTTGTCTATTCAGATTGTATTAAACATGTGTGTATACACACTTCCAGAAGTAATTGAGATATTTTCAATTCTATCATCATCTGCAATATTTCTCTCTCTAAGCTTTTGCTCTCTAAGATTTCATGTCTTTCCATGGATGCGATATGAAGGTTGTAAACCCTAACATGGTATCAGAGCAGGGATCTGAGATCCTCTCGTCCTGATCTATCTTCTGATACTGCCCGTGAAGGGTTTTGTCGGAGATTTTTTTGGCGATTGTTCATCTTCTCAACAACATTCAGGATTTTTCGGCAATCTTTTGTTCTCTCTCATTAGAATAGAAGGCCTTGCTTCTCCAGGCTGCAAAGAATGGCGGTATCTCTGTTATTTTACATTTTATCTATCACGACTATTGTACGTTGATTGTTTAGTGTTTTTTACCACTGAAGTTGTGTTTCTCGATTATTGTTTGATCTATAGTTGCATTCTTAGAAGAGCTTCATCATGTCTACTACTGCTAATAGTACTACTACTGAACGGTTCGAGGAATTTACAGTTTCCTCAACTTACCTTTTTTATCTACATCCATCCAATAACCTTAGCTCTCGTTTAGTTTCTCCACCTTTTGATCGTTCTGGGTTTATTATATGGAGAAAGACTATGCTCACTGCTCTCTCTGCTAAGAATAAATTAGGGTTAGTCATTGGTACTATCCCGATTCCATTGCCCAATTCTCTGTATTTTTCATTCTACGAGAGATGCAATAACATGATTATTGCATGGATTATTAATTCCCTCTCTCATGAATTGGTTACCAATGTCATGAGTTTTAACACTGCGAAGGAGATCTGGGTTGACATTAATGAAAGATTTGGTCAATCGAATGGGACCAAATACATTCAGATTCAGAAGGAGATTAACTCCACCGTCCAAGATTCCTCCAGTATAGCCTCTTACTTCACACGTATGCGTAGTCTATAGGACGAATTACACTCATCTTATATTGGTCTTGTGTGTACATGTGGTGCTTTGGACTTAAGGATGATTACTCTGTCTGCAGAAGCAATCTGCTTATGATGCCTACCCTCCCTTCTCTCTGTACTTCATACTCCATGTTACAACATGTTGAGAAACGAAATGAGACTACTACTCCTATTCCTAGTTTCTCTAGTGAATCAGCTTTCTTTAATGCTTTCACTACTTCATATGGGAGAGGTCTTTCTTAGAGAGTCCACAATGATGTTATAAGGGGTTTCTTTCTTTCTCCTCCCTCTAATCCTAAAAGAGGATACCTACCTCCTCCAGGACCATATCTGTCTGATGCTAAGAGGTTCTCTACCTCCAGCCCTTTGACTTCTCTCATTTGCAAGTATTGCAAAAAGTCAGGGCACACTATTGATAAATGTTACAAACTACATGGATATCCCTCAGACTTCAAATTTACAAAAGGAAATAAAGTTCTAGCCTGTGTGCAAAATGATGTTACTTTAGCTGATGCAACAACATCTTCTCTTTCTCTTTCTGAGGGTGATTATAAGTTGTCTAAGGAGCAATACCAATATTATCTGCATCTTCAGCAACTGAATCTAGGCACCCCTATGCCTGTTGGCTTTGCAGCTCCTAATTTCACAGATTCTGGTTATGCTCACTTTGCAGGTGTGTTTACTCACCCTGCCGTTATTGCTACTGCATTCGATGCTTGTGCAGTGTTTTCACTAGGCTCAAACCCTTGGATTTTTTATTCTGGAGTTACTAACCACATGATACCACAGAAGCATCTCCCTTTTAACCTTCTTTCCTTTTCCACTCTTCTTCTCATTTCATTAATAAATAGTTACAGAGTTAAGGTTTTGTCTACTGGGTCTTTACAACTCAAGCCTGACATTACTTTACATGATGTTCTTTTGGTTCCCTCTTTCTAATTTAATCTCATTTCCATCCACAAGCTCCTTACTCAGCTTAAATGTACTACAATTTTCACTAAATCCCAATGTGTATTGCAGGGCCTTTCTCAGAAGAGACAATTGGAAATTGGTAAAGCTGAGAATGGATTGTATTTTTTCAATGTGGATGTTCTTTTCCTTGCTGTACCCTCTTCATTTCATGCTTCTTGTCATAGTTCTTCTCCTTCTACTTTGTCCCACTGTAATCACTTTTGTAATATAAATAACACTGATTTATTATGGCATCAAAGATTGGGTCATCTTTCTTTTAATAAAATGAAATCTATTCCTTATTTGTCAGATAAACTTTCTAATTCTCCAGGTTTCCATTGTGATATTTGTCCCAAAGCTAAACACATAGATTTCCCTTTCCCCTTAGCTTTACACATTCTTCTTCTCCCTTTTAACTTGTTCATATTGACATCTGGGGTCCTTACCACACTTTCACATATAATGGTTTTAGGTATTTTTTAACCTTGGTAGATGATTTCACTCGAGTTACCTGGACTCACCTTTTGGCTTTTAAGAGTAGTGCTACTTCTATCATCAAGTCCTTTGTCCATATGGTCAGAGTTCATTTCAAATTTCCTGTTCAGAATTTTAGGTATGACAATTATTTTGTGAGCTGGGAAAATGTACTAATCTCCAACAATTCTTTGCTACCAATGGCATCCTCCATCAGACCACTATTCCCCATATTCCTCAACAAAATGGAGTTGTGGAAAGGAAGCACAAATATCTTCTTGAAGTTTCCAGGGCTTTACTTTTTCAATCTCATCTTCCTCTCAAATTCTGGGGTGATTATGTTTTAACAACCACTTATCTTATTAATAGATCCCTTCTACTATCCTCCATAATATTTCTCTCTTTGAAAAGTTACATGGCTACCCCCTTCTTATGTTCATTTAAAGAGTTTTGGTTGCTTATCTTATGCTGTTTTTTCTAAGCCTAGTAGAGATAAGTTTCAACCAAGATCTATTCCAAGTGTCTTACTTGGTTACCCTTGTGGTAAGAAAGGTTATAAATTGCTCAACCTTTCTTCACTTTCTATTTTTTTTTTTTACTCCAGGGATGTTGTATTTCATGAGCTTATTTTCCCTTTTCCTTCATCCTCTGTTTCTCAACTATTTCCTCATTCTCCACCTGTGTATGATGATCCTCCTGTCCCCTAAGTACCTTCTCCTTCCGTGGTCCATGATGATCCTCCAGCAGTTCCTGAGACCACTCTCTCCTCTCTTCTTCCTTCTTCTACACCTCTCAGAAGGAGTTCTAGAGTTGTTCATCCTCCTTCTCATTTGCAAGATTATATCTGTTCCTCTGTTAAAGTCCCCATTCAAGTCAATTCCAAGGTTTCTAGTGTTGATTTGCACTTGCATGAGCCTCAATTTTACCAGTAGGCTGCTTCTAATCCTGCTTGGCAAGAGGCCATGCATCAAGAATTTAGAGCTCTTGAGTCAAATCATACTTGAGATATTGTGCCTCTTCCTTCTCATAAGAAGGCTATCCCTTGTAAGTGGGTGTACAAGATTAAACAGAGATCTGATGGTACTATTGAAAGATACAAGGTCAGATTGTTTATAAGGGGGATACTCAGAAGGCAGGTGTGAACTATCATGAGACTTTTTCTCCTGTGGTCAAATTGACCACTGTGAAGTGTTTACTGTCTCTTGCTGCTAAACACCACTGGACTGTTTTTCAGTTGGATGTGAACAATGCATTCCTTCATGGTGACCTCCATGAGGATCTTTTCATGAATATCCCACTTGGTTTTCAGGTCCCTTCTTCTTCTTCCACCCCTATGGTTTGCAAACTCAGAAAATCTCTTTATGGCCTCAAACGGGCTTCCAGGCAATGGTTTTCAAAACTGCCTGATGCTTTGTTGTTCAGAGGCTACATTGCCAGTAAGAATGACTATTCCTTATTTACCAAGTCTATTGGTTCATCTTTGGTGATCCTTGTGATTTATGTGGATGATATACTGCTTGCTGGATCTGATTTGTCTGAGATGTCTAACCTAAAATCTTTTCTTGATCACTCTTTCAAGATTAAAGATTTGGGTTTGGTTCACTATTTTGAGGGTTTAGAGGTTACTTCTCATGATTCTGGTTTTCTCATCAACCAGTGTAAGTATGCTTCTAATTTGTTAATTGAGTACAACTGCTCCCATTATACTCCTGTATCCGCTCCTTTGAATCTTACTATCAAGTTGACCCTTGACATGGGTGATCCTTCAGGCACCTGGTTGGTAAACTGAATTTTCTTCAGCACACCAGGCCTGATATCTCTTATGTTGTTCAGCATTTGAGTCAATTCTTACATCATCCTTGTGCACCTCACATGGTTGCTGGATTGTATGTTTTGAGGTACCTTATGAATGCTCCGGATCAGGGTATCTTCTTGCCCTTTTTTCCTTCTGTTGATCTATGTGCATATGTTAATTCTGATTGTGCTGCCTGCCCCATGTCTTGTCGCTCTGTTACTGGTTATTATATATTTTTGAGGGGTTGTCCTATCTCTTGGAAGAGCAAGAAACAGCCTACTATTGCTCTTTCTTCCGCTGAAGCTGAGTACAGAGCTTTACGTAAGGTTGTTACTGAGATTGTTTAGCTTACTTGTTTGTTTGCTGACATGGGTTTAGTTTTTTCTTCTCATGTTCCTGTATTTTGTGACAACCAAACTGCTCTTCATATTATCCGTAATTCAGTATTTCATGAGAGGACGAAGCATATCGAGACTGACTGTTATTTTGTCTGGGATTGCCTCATTTCTGGTACTGTAGCTCTTCATCACATTTCCTCTGCTGCCCAGATTGCTGATATTATGACCAAACCCTTTCCTGGTCCATCTCATCTCTCCTGTTTGCGCAAGCTGGGTGTGTTCACACCCTCCAACTTGAAGAAGTGTTGACACAGACCCACATAAAAAGCCCAGTCCATTACATGACCTGGGCCCATAATACTTTTATTTTTGTACATTTTATTTTGTCTATTCAAATTGTATTAAACACGTGTGTATACACACTGTATACACACTTCCAGAATTAATTGAGATATTTTCAATTCTATTATCATCTGTAATATTTCTCTCTCTAAGCTTTTGATCTCTAGGGTTTCATGTCTTTCCATGGATGTGATATGAAGGTTGTGAACCCTAACACTGCCTAAAACTTCTTTCTCCTTGATTGACTTCCTTCGGTAAAACTGAAATAGAAAGTACAGAGACAGTCAAGTAGGAATATGCTACACTTACAATATGTTTTGGATGGTTGTTATTTGTTGTTCATAATATAAATGAAATAATAAACAATCATATATATAAAAATATATTTTTAAATTTATTCTTAGTTGTTTTTGTTATAAAATAATAAAGAACAAAGAGGAAGAGTAGAGAGAACAGAGAGAGTAATTGTTATTTCTCTTGAAGGATGAATTACAATGAGGGAAAAACACTTTATTTATAGAGGAAAACTAGCCTTGGGGTTTGTAACTTTTCCATAAATAGACATCCACAATATATTGTAAAGTAGGTATTCACTAAATATGGTAAAGTAGACATTCACTATATATGGTACATTTATAACACTCCCCCTTGAATATCTATTGATAGATAATACAGATATATGTTGTCTCATTAAAAACCTTACAAGGAAAACCCAGTGGGACAAAACCTCGTAAGGAAAAAAAAGTATAACGCGTATTAACTCCTCCTAATGATAACATCCTTGAACTTTTGCATCCCGATCTTGTGCACCATCTTCTTGAAAGTTGCAGTTGGAAGAGACTTGGTCAATAAATCAGCCACATTGTCACTTGAACGAATCTGTTGCACGTTAATATCACCATTCTTTTGGAGTTCATGTGTATAGAAAAGCCTTGGTGAGATATGTTTCGTTCTATCTCCTTTTATGAATCCTCTCTTAAGTTATGTTATGCATGCTGCATTATCTTCATATAAAGTCATGGGTACTTTGTCACATTTCAAACCATATTTTTCTCGAATGAGATGTATTATGGACCTTAACTACACACACTCTAGGCTTGCTTCATGAATAGCTATAATCTCAACGTGATTCGATGAAGTGGTTACGATAGACTGCTTTGTTGATCTCCAAGATATGACAGTACCCCCACATATGAACACATAGTCTGTTTTAGACCGAGATTTATGCTGGTCAGATAAGTACCCAGCATCAACATAACCAACAAGATCGGAACTGCAATCTTTAAAATAAAATAAACCCATATCAGTAGTCCCTTTTAGATACCGTAATATGTGTTTGATCCCATTCCAATGTCTTCTAGTAGGAGAAGAATTGTACCTTGCTAGCAAATTAACTGAAAAGGCAATATCAGGCCTTGTAGTATTTGCAAGATACATTAGTGCACTAATTGCACTAAGATATGGTATTTCAGGACTAAGGAGTTCCTTATTCTTTTCTTGAGGTCGGAATGGATCCTTATTCACATCAAGTGATCGAACAACCATCGGAGTACTTAATGAATGTGCTCCATCCATATAGAATTGTTTCAACACCTTTTCTGTGTAGGCAGATTGATGGACAAAGATATCATTTGTCAAATGCTCAATTTGCAAACCAAGGCATAACTTTGTCTTTCTGAGATCTTTCATCTCAAATTTTTTCTTTAGATAATCAATTGCCTTTTAAGACTCTGTTGGCGTTCCAATAAGGTTTATGTCATTGACATAGACAGCAAGTATAACAAACTCCAACGTTGTTTTCTTTATGAAAACACGTGGGCTAATTTCATCATTCGTATAACCTTTCTTAGATAAATATTTACTAAGATGGTTATACCACAGGCGTCCAGATTGCTTCAAACCATACAATGATCTTTGCAATCTAATGAAATACATTTTTCGAGGCTTTAAACTATATGCTTTTGGCATTTTAAATCTTTTGAGAATTTTTATGTGTATCTCATTATCAAGTGATCCATATAGATAGGTTGTTACCACATCCATCAAATGCATTTCAAGTCTCTCGTGGACAGTGAAACTAATAAGATAACACAATGTTATTGCGTCCATAACTGGTGAATATGTCTCATCATAATCGACACCAGGCCGTTGTGAAAATCTTTGTGCAACAAGGCATTCTTTATACCTTTGTATTTCATTTTTCTCATTTATTTTTCACACAAAGACCCATTTATAGCCAACAGGCTTAACACCATTAGTTGTTTGAGTTATAGGTCCAAAGACTTCATATTTGGCAAGTGATTTCAATTCAGATTGAATTGCTTCTTGCCATTTTGGCCAGTCATTTCTTTGTCGACATTCTGTGATAGATCGAGGTTCAAGATCCTCACTATCTTGCATGATTTTTATTGCAACATTATATGCAAAGACATAATCCACTACTATTTCAGATCGATTCAAATTAGTTTGAACATCAATTGAATTTATGGCTAGTTCCTCATTTTCTTGAGTCTCAGGCTAATTAATTCCTTCAGGAATATTAATATTGCTCAAATCTTGAACTTTCATATGAGGATCCTTCGTAGTGTCATCTTGACCATTTGTTTTTCTTTTTCTAGGATTTCGATCCTTAGAACCTAATGGTCTACCACACTTCAAGCGTGCTTTAGATTCATTAGCTATGACATTAGTGGATGGTCCTTTAGGGACATCAATTCAAATTGGGACATTCTCTATAAAAATATATGATTTAGTGATCCTTTTTAAATCTGTAAATGCGTCTGGCATTTGATTTGCAATTTTCTGCAGATGAATAATCTTTTATACTTCTTGCTCACAAATAAAAGCACGTGGATCAAGATGAGATAGTGATGGATTTTTCCACAAAATTTCTCTTTTGATGTCACTATCTTCTCCCCTTAATTTTGTAAAAACTATTTCATCAAATCGATAATTTACAAATCGCGCAGTGAATATATCTCCCATTAATGGTTCAAGATAGCGAATGATGGAGGGTGATTCAAACCCAACATAAATTCGTAACCTTCTTTGAGGCCCATCTTGGTGCAGTTTGATGGTGCTATAGGCACATATACACCGCATTCAAAAATTCTCAAATGAGATATATTAGGCTCTTGACCCAAAACCAATTACAACGGAGAAAATTTATGATAATTTATTGGTCTAAGACGAACAAGTGTTGCAGCATGCAAAATTGCATGACCCAAAGCAGAAGTGGGCAACTTAGTTTTCATAAGCAATGGTCTTACTATTATTTGTAGACATTTAATTAATGACTCAGCAATGCCATTTTGAGTGTGAACATGGGGTACAAGATATTCCACTCTTATCTCAATTAATATGCAATAGTCATTAAATGCTTGGGATGAAAATTCTGCAGTATTATCAAGGCGAATAGACTTAATTTGATTATCAGGAAACTGTGCCCGTAATCGTATTATTTGTGCCAATAATTTTGTAAATGTCAAGATACGAGATGACAAAAGGCACACATGAGACCATCTAGAAGAAGCATCTATTAGGACCATAAAGTCTCTAAACGACCCACTAGGTGGGTGAATGGGTCCACAAATATCCCCAATGCGTTCCAAGAACGCGGGGGACTTAATCCCAACTTTTGTTGGCAATGGCCTCACAATCAGCATGCCTTGATAACAAACATTGCATGAAAATTCACCATTCGAAAGAACCTTCAAGTTCTTTAATGGATGCCCATTTGAATTTTCTATGATTCGTCTCATCATTATAGATTTAGGATGTCCCAGGTGATCATGCCAAAGTACGAAAGTATTGGAATTAGTAAACTTCCGGTTTACTATAGAATGTGCCTCAATTGCACAAATCTTTGTCCAATACAGGCCAGAAGATAAAGCAGAAGACTTTTCTATAACACATGTCTGGCCAGAGACATTCTTGGTGATACCAAGATATTCAAGATTCATCTCATCAAATGTCTAGATATGATAACCATTTTCATGGATATCTTTAAAACTCATCAAGTTTCTCCGAGACTTGGGAGAGAACATAACATTATTTATGATGAGTTTAGTTCCCTTAGGCAAGATTATAATGGCTTTTCTGAAGCCTTCAATCAAATTAGCACTACCAGAAATTATAGTAACATTAATCTTACCCATGTTTAGATGAGAGAAATATTTATCGTCTTTGAATATCGTATGTGTAGTGCCAGAATCAATCAAACAAATATCTTCACAATTTGACAACTTACTTTGAAAATTATCCATATCTTCAAATAAAATAACATACACCAAATAAAATATAAATCTTTGTACAAAGTGAAAGTTTATACTATAAGTAATTATTAATCACACTTTACTAAGTGAATAATAAAAAAATATGTTCAATTAGTACGTGATGCAATCGTAATCATATTACGGAATGAGAATATTTTTCAATAATTAAAAAATCATTTTTCTCTATCAATATGTACCTTGATAATAACGTAATTGGTATCGACTATAATACTAACACATGCAATTAATACAATTATGAACAATCTTTACGAACAACTGGTGCTTATATAAATATTTTACATACGCATAAATTATATGAATTGATAAATTAGAGCGTGTAATAAAAACAGAACAGGTAGTCTTTTCAATATAATATTATCATTATATTACGTCTCATGTGGAAACAAAACAAACAATCCTTTTCTCATTCTTTTGCAATGCCTAACAAGTAGTATTAAATATAATATTACTATTATATTTTCATATGGAAACAAAACAATCAATCTTCTTTTGCGCATTACCATTAGTTTAATTAATGTATCTTTTTTTTTCAATAAATAATGACAAAAATGAAATTTGATTTAACTCAATAATAAACAACAATAATATAATTAAAAATTATTTATTCCTCCATATTTACGAAACCATCACCAATCAAGTGATCTATCTTTTCTTCAGGGTGCTCAAAGAAGTCTACTACATCCAAGCTTGTGATGTAAATAGCATTTTCAGAGAGAAAGTTAGCCTCGGAATTTCTCTCTTTCTTTTTTAGTGATGCTTGATAAAGATCAACCAAGTGCTTGAGAGCACGACAGTCACGTGAATAATGTCCTTTTCCACCACATCAGAAACAAGTAATTGCTTCACGTTTCTCATATTTTCTCCTTTTATTCAATGAATGATTAACACCCGGAACAAGGTTTCTTTCTTGGTCATCATGACCACGACCACGTCCACGTCCACGACCAGGGCCGTGACTTTTTTCACGCCTAGCATGGTGAGCATGCACATCATTCACCTCAGGGAATGGTGCAGATCCAGTAGGTTGATTCTCGTAATTTTTCATCAACAAATCATTATTTTGTTCAGCCACAAGAAGATGAGAACTCAGTTCAGCACATTATTTTTCTTGATATTGCTGTTGTAATAGCACATTCGAGGCATGAAAAGTGGAGAGTGTCTTTTATCATTGACCGTCTCTCCACATAGTTTCAATTGAGAAGAAATTCTGAACATGGCATTATTGTACTCATGAACAGACTTATAGTCTTGAAACCTTAGATGTATCCATGCATATCGTGCTTTCGGGAGGATGATCATCTTCAAGTGATCAAACCTTTCTTTTAGGCTATTCCACAATACGAGTGGATTCTTAGTAGTAAGGTATTCAATTTTTAGTACTTCGTCAAGATGATGATGCAAGAAAATCATAGACGCAAGAAAATCATAGCATTAGCACGATTTTGATTAGATGCTATATTTTCATTCTTTATGGCGTCTCCAAGACCCATAGCATCTAGGTGGATTTCAGCATCCAACACCCATGAAATATAGCTCTTGCCCGAATTTTGAAGGGCAACGAACTCACACTTCGTAACATTGTTAGACATATTAAAAAGGAAAAAAAATAATAATACCTTAGCCTTAGCCTTCAAAAATTTGAGACGGTAGAGTCTCGTGCTGATAACGTGTTATAAAATAATAAAGAACAAAGAGGAAGAGTAGAGAGAACAGAGAGAGTAATTGTTATTTCTCTTGAAGGATGAATTACAATGAGGGAAAACCCCTTTATTTATAGAGGAAAACTAGCCTTGGGGTTTGTAAATTTTCCATAAATAGACATACACAATATATGGTAAAGTAGGTATTCACTATATATGGAAAAGTAGACATTCACTATATATGGTACATTTATATATATATATGTGTGTGTGTGTGTGTTCTTTAATTTTAGATGTATATAATTATATATTTAAAATATTATAATTAAGTCGATAAATATGGCATACCTGACAAATCATGTGAGATGCACCACATATGTAGTTACTTGTTCAATTTTATAATAGTTTAAGTGTTCACTTATGCACATCCAAAATTTAAGGACATATATGTCAACTGAGACCAAATTAAATGACACACTTATGTATTATGCCCAATAAATTTTCTGAATCTTATGATTTTAAACTAATAATATATGTAGAATGTATTAAAATATTCTTTAATTTTGTGACCGTAAATATATCATGCGAAAAATTAACACTAAAAAGTTGCTAAAGAAAAGAAAAAAAATATTATTTTTAAAATAAACTAAAAAGGAGCAAATCCAATATATTATCAGAAGTGCCACTAATTGTGTGTTAAGAGGATGAATTTAGGTATGATCCCATCTGAAAATGATTGATCATATATTTTTTTTCCTTTATTAACAAAAAGAAAAAAAGGTGCGATCATGTTACTCATGTAGTAGAACCTACCAATCTACCATATTTTTATTTTTTTTGTACTATAAACGATTTATGTCTTATTGTCTTAAATTTGGTGGGAACATTTTCCCCTCTAAATGACCCTAGCAGAAAATGATTACACCTTTTTGTCCCATGAATTGAAATTGAGTAAATATCAAATTCAATTTCTTCAACAAAAAACGAAAGTAAAATATGGTCAATTAAAAATATTTAGCAAACAACTTTTAAAAAGAGCTTCCAAAAGTTACGATCTATATGTAGGATAAAATTGACTTTAGTTTTAACAAGAAATATTATTGTTATTTTCTCATTTGCTACACTTTTTCCTGTCATTATAACAGAAAATTTCTAACTTAAAAATATTTTAGATTTCTAACTAGGAATATACATTTTATTTTCTCGAATTATTGTAGCTAATGAGTGTTCACATGCTTGAGGACCCACAAAATTTGATAATGGAATATATAGTTGTAACTTTACTATAATAATTGTTTCTTTAAAAAATCTAAATAATGTTTACATGGATGACGTATTTGTTTAATTTGTGCCTGCTTTCATTGAATTTTCATCTATGACAATGTAGATGATGTATAACATAAATCTAACTTATTTTTAAACAATACTATATAGTTTTCTTATTTCACAAGATCAAATATTTCACTCTTATGTGTCCAAACAGGAAAATTTTTCTTTTCAATTTTCATGTTCTATTTTCTCCAATGGTAGAGGGAAGAGAAAGGATAGTTTTTTTTTTTTTTTTTTTTTTTTTTTTTTTTTTTTATTTTCTTTTAAAAAAAAAAATCTTGTCTTTATCTTTAAGTGATCTTAATGTTATTTTCACTAGTTTATTAAACTAAGAAGAAAATAACAAATTCAAAAATTTCTTCAAAATCTCCATCGAGAATTTATATATGTTCCGCTTTATGTACATGCATGATTTCAATTCATTTATGTTCCGCGTTATGTACATGCATGATTTCAATTCATTTGTTTTTTCTGATCAATCGATATTTGATAATCGATATAAAAGTTCAAATAATTTGAATTCAAGCTTCCTGAAGGAATCACTTTTAATGTTAATGCTGTAAATATATAAATTATAAGGGAGTAATTTGGTAGTTCGAGCTATAACACTACTCGATCGTGATTGAGTAATCAATAAAATTTTGGCTACTGATATTAGTCATATAGACATTTAATTGAGATATTTCCTCATCTCGTTTTATGTGTCGTCATACTCTTTTTGGTTCGTCTCAAAAAGATTGTTATTTTTTTTTATTTAGTAAATATTTAAAGACACGATTCCACTTTTATCTTTATTGGTTCACTCAATTAAAGATAATAATAATAATACATTTATTTTAATAAAGGACAATTTGGTAAATATCGTTAAGTCTTTTCATATTTCTTAACCTCCGTACTTAGTCAAACTATGCCACATAAAATGAAACTGAAAAAGTATAATTTACGTTGTATGTACTATGCAACTGAATATCTGGTCGATCGATTTTTAATCAAATCACTATATTAGTTGTAATTAGACTCCATATTTGAATTAGTTATATTAGTTTCAATTAGATTCTATAGTTGAATCAATTTAAAATTAAAATTATTGGTGCAGTGACATCTCGATTCGTTAATGATAATGAAAAGTATTGATCAAGATTTTATTGAATATTGATTGAATATCTACCAAAGTCTGAGCACATTATATTATTGGAAGATCGTGGAAGTTGTACACTATGAACTTAGTAAAGTCAAAAGTAATACATATACATTATCATGTTAATAAAATTATGGATTTATAGATCTTGATACCGTACATCCAATTGTTTTTTTGTTTAATATATAATCATTGTGGATGTTGATTTTGATGTAATATAAGGTCAGACCTAGGTAATAAATTAGGGATTCGTACATAGATCTTCGTAAAGAGCATTAGGGCTAAAAGTACGGAGAGAATTGATTTGTAATTCTTTTATAATTTTAGTTTTATGATACGTTTTATAAAAAATCTGTTGTAGGTGTTTGATTCTGAAAATTAAAATAATAATTGAATTGAAATTGAAGTCGAAATTTGAAGTTGCGTTTAGTCATAAATATAAATTGAAGTTATTTTTGGCTTTTTATAAAGATGTAAAAGTGAAAGCATATTTCACTTTTCAAATACAATTTCAAATTGCATTTAGAATTCTTATGATCAAACACTACAATTTTTAATAAACTGAAATAATTTTTCAAAAAAAAAATCCTGTGTGTAATATTATAAACAAAGGCATAAGAGTTTGTATTGCATTTATGAATATGAAATATGAAATACTCTCCTCTCTTATCTCTCATTTTTTATATAATTTATTCTTTCATATTATCTTTTTAGCTTAGTTTTAAAATATTAATAAGGTTTTAACGAGATACATTATTTATGCACATCAAGGAGGGAGTGTTATAAAATACTATAGTTACTGTGGATGTCCACTACTCTAAAAATTTACTCCCACTAATCTTTTTCGTAATGTATAATTACTCATCGACTACTCTACACACTATTATCAATTGAACTCTTACACCTTTAACCTCTCCCATAACATTCATGATTAATGCCGTGTTTATGACAACCTTTTATATGCCTATATGTAATACTATAAAATATAAATATAAGAGTTGGTATTGTATACACTTGAAAGACTTATATACTTAGGGGTCGTTTGGTATAGTATATAAAAACAATGTAAAATATGGTGTATTAGTAATGCTTGTGTTAGCTATGCTTGCATTAGTTATGCTTGTATTTTTATTATGCAGTGTTTGGTTTGATGTATTAAAAATAACATGAATTACATAATTCTTAAAGAATTTTTCTTTTCTTTTACAAAATACCATCCAAATATATGTTGGAAAGGATGCGGAAAATTTTATGAGAGATAATAGTGTCTTTAATCATGATAATGCCACGCATTGGATCCATTGCATTGCTAATATCATGGACTTTAAGGTATTAGTAATACACACCACAATACACAATAGAGTACATAACTACTGCAAGCATTAATTTATAGTACATAAAGTGAAGAAGTATATCAAACAAGATACTAATAATACACATTAAACTAATACATGCATTAGCTTTTCAATAACTCTACCAAACGACCCTTTAATATTTAAAAAAATAAAAAACTCTTTTGTCTCTTGTCTTCTCTCTATATATTTTTATCTATTTTATTGTTCATATTATTAATCTGTCACGTAACAGCCCCCTTTTTTATATATAATAAGAAATAAATTATTTATTTATATGCATAAAAATTTTGAAAAAGTTATTTTCTTATGTTCATTTTGTAAGCAGTCAAGGTTTTAATTATTTTTAATTAAAATTTTAGGGCCAACTATTTCTATCAAATAATTGAGAAAGTGAAACGATGTGGTTTTCATTCCTTTATTTTCATTTGACTTTTCTTTTCTTTTTTCTTTCTTTCTTTTTTTGTTGTACCAGATAAGTTAATCATTTGATTCTTTTCTAAGTTTTACACAAGGAGAATTTTAATGTAGTGTAGTGCCTTCTTTAGAATAAAAAATAATAATTAAAAAATACATAAATACACAACTTATTTTTCAATATTATAAAAATTCCAACATATACACAGAATGTTATGTATATATCGGCTATGTTATGTATATTAATAGGAAGAGAAAGTATAATTACTTCCCAAAGAATTAATATTTATGTTATTTATACTAAAAAAAAAAACACAAAAATAACATCCATTAGCCCCATTATGACCACATATCTAAAAAAGAACTATATCATTAAAATTAAAATTTCACAGTAAAATCTAAGAGATTGATTTGTACGTTACATACCGAAGAATGTTGAGGATTCAACAATGGTGAACCCTTAAGCAGTAACAGAAAAGAGAGAGGAAGAAGAGAGAAGATTAGAAAGAAATGGAAAATATACATTTTAATAAATTTTCCTTGATTATGGAGAAAATATCTAAAAATTTATATGTTTTAATCAATTGAATAAAGTTGATAAGAAATACAAGAAAAGATATATACATGTATTTCCTCTATTCCTCTTTATTTGCTCTCTTCTCTTTTTCACAACCAAAAAATATAATCATTCACCAACATTTTAAGAAGTATTTCTTAATCAAATTGAAAATTAAAAAAAATACAATTTATAGTACTTTTCATATAGTTTTTTAATATCTAAATTTACATTCTAAAAGCCTAAACTAATCTAATCTAATTTGACTTTGAAATTAATCAAATTAACTCACGAAAAATGAAGAGAACAAATAAAAAGGAATGAAGCGAGTATCCAAAAAGGATCGGTCTAAATCCCCGTAGTATAGAATATAGGAGTGATATAAATTCTGAGCTCTGAGTATGAAAATATTTTTTTGGAAGAAAATACTACTTTTGAATGAGTTTTATCCGATGCGAATTTAAATTACGGGATAGAAAAAACAAATAAAAAAACACATTGATGTAGAGCTAGTAAACTTTGATTTGGTCTCTGCACGTTTGATTGATGAATCTAATACCAACAAGAAAATATATAATTAAAATATACAATAGGCCAATAGACTTGACATTATTTTAAAGATCAGCACAAAATGAACTTTGGCATATATGCTCATGTTATTGCTATGGGACATGATTTGCATTCTTAATAAATACTCTTAGTTGAGTCTGTTATTTAATTAGGAAGTTAGTGAGATTAATTTTAAAATGAGTTCCCCTCCCTGATGGGTTTTCTTAAAAGTACCTTAATTAATTATGATTAGCATAAAGTTTTAAGGTTGACCTAGAAAGCTACAGTGGAATATAATACTCATGATACCTTTTGCTTGCTAATATAGTACTAATGATTCCAACATAGAATCAATTAAAATTGGGCCCTAAAAGTACCTAGATTTTTTAGGTCCATTAGAAAATACACTTTTTTTTAAAAAATAAAATAAAATGTTTTGATTTGATTACTTACTTAAAAAAAGTTATGCTTAGCTAGTGGCTAAAGTTAAATCTTTAACCACTTTTCCAAAAATATTGCATCTTGATTATATAACACAAAATAGCTGGTGATTTACCAGAATGACCTTGAAGATGAGTGATCTTAAACTTTTGACCCATGCTTGTCACATGGGAAAAACTAAAAACTTAACAAGTTTTGACTTTTGATCTTAAAAGTTGCCTGCGGAGGTCAAAAGTTCAAGACCGTCCACGTCTAACAAGGTCACTGGATGTAAGTTCCAACAAAATAGCACACTTGTATAACTTATTGAATTAACCAACAAAGTATCTAAGCTCAAGGATAAAATATAATACAGCATAGCTTACACTAAAAATCAAACAACAAATAACACATGCAAAATACATTTGACGTGAATTCAACTTTTCCATTCACATATTTTGGACACTAGCATTAAATCAATTAAAAATTATAAAAATACACAACTTATGCTTCCAATATTACAAAAAATTCCAAATCCCTAAACATATTACAAAAATCCCAATATATACACAGAATGTTATGTATATGTCAGTTATGTTATGTATATTAACAGGACGAGAGTAAAATAATTTTGTAATTACTTCCAAAAGGTTGATATTTATGTTCTTTATACTTAAATCAATAGCTAACAATGTATCAAAATTAGTTGAGCTTTTTGTTGGTGATTGGTGGATCACATCATAATTCTTCTTAGACTTTTTAGGTCAATTAATAACTAATGTAGTAGATATAGAAAAAAAAAATGTTGGAAATAATTACTAATAATTGGATGAGAAGATGAATGAATCAGTGGAAAGATGGAAGTTTGCTTTTAGTTTGGGCACGATGACACCACTCAAGTGGGAAGTTAGATTAGATTAGATAAGATAATATAGTATAATGTAAAATCTTTGACTAATGGTTGGGTGGAGGTCATATAGGGAATTGTCAAAAAAAAAAAAAAAAACTCTTACAATTTTAATTTATTTGTTTAGTTTTGACATTACACTGTTTAAAACAGTAAAAACAACTTTTAAATTTTATGATTTTAAATAATGAATATTCTGAATAGTCACTCAAATTTCCAATATTTTCTTCAAATACCACTTATATTTCATTTAGAACAATAATTTCACTCAACTATCCCTTTTTTCCTCAAAAATTACTTAACACCTCAACAATCTTCTTCTCTCTGAGTTGGCATGCCATGTCATTAAAACTTCTTTTTTTAAAAAATACTAAATCTATTTAACTCATCAAACTCATTTAATCAAAATATAATTATATTATTTTTTAATTAAAATGCATTAATTTATTAATTTTTTTTTATATTTAGAAAAACTTTAGCGGTATCAAAACTTGACATATATTTTCTCAAGGGTTATTTTTATGAATGATCACTCATATTTTTTTAATTGCCTACAAAAATTACTTTTATTTTGTAGAGATAATGATATGGAATTTTCATGCTTAGAAATCTTTTACCATTACTTAAACTTTCTATTTTTTCTAAAGTTATTTTTTTGGATTGTTATCCATGGTTTAGGATTCGCTCATAAAAATTATTTTTGTTTTTTGCTAAGACAATAATATCATCCAATTATTAATATTTTTCTCAAAAAAGTTACTAAATACCTCAAAAGCCTCCTCCTCTTATAATTAGCATATCATAGCAGTAAATCATCATTTTTTAAAAAATAATAAATATATTAACTCATTTAACCAAAGTTATAATCTTGTTTTTTCTTTTTAAAAAAAAAACACATTAACTTATTAAGAATAAATTCTCATACTTAGATATTTATAATTTTTTCCTAGAGTTATTTTCCTATATATTCATTCAGGTTTTTATATATAATGCCTACAAAGATCAGTTGTTTTGTAACAAAAACAATATCACTAAATTAAATCAGTTATCTAGAAATTTTAATTTGCATGTAAAATAATATGATAAAGGTTAAGTGTGGCAAAAAATTTCTACATGAAAATTAAATTAATGCATTTTTTTTTAAAGAATAAAGTTATAATTTTGGTTAAATGAGTTTGATAAATTGAATGATTTATTATTTAAAAAATATGATTTTAATAACATGTCATATCAACTAAGAGAGAATAATACTTTTGATGTGTTTAATATTTTTTTGAGGAAAAGAGTGATAGTTGAGTGATATTGTGATCCTAAACGAAACACAAATGTTATTTGACGGAAATTCCCAAAACTTGATGACTATTTAGAGAAGTTACTCGATTTTAAACTGAAGATATGTAGAATGTATCAAAATGCATTTTAATCTTCATGTGGCTTTGAATATATTGTGTAAAAAGTTAAAAATTAACGAGTTTTTAGAAAAGAAAGAGATATTCCTTTTGAAGTAAACTAAAAGTGAAAGCAAAATAAATAAATTGAAACGAATGACGTACATATTTTGTTTTGTTATTTCTGAGTGAATTGGCAATTTCACAACAATATACCTCTCAGCATAATAGAATTAATTTCATAGATGATTGCACAACTTTCATTTCATCGTATCAAAGTTACCTAATTATTGTAGTATTATTATTTAAAAAAAATAAAAAATTAACAAGCCTTAGTATCAGTAGAACACAATTGAAGATAGCAAAATAAACGCAAAATCCATCAATCATATTGAAATATCAAAGTACAATTAAAAACTAACCACATCGAAACACAGAAGAGCATGCTTTGACTAAGAGTGTGACGATAATGAAGAAGTAAATCAGTTAAACCATCAATTTAGTGATATGTATAGCCATGAATGAAATTGACAGAAGTAAGAGAAAAATCCGATAAAATCTGTGGATATACAATTATACAATTGCAATGAACGTGTCATCGGTAAAAATTGACACAGCTTAGACAAACAGGAAATGCCGAAAATGTGTCTCCCTATTAAAACAGGCATGTTAACGGGAAGAAGCTTGCTTAGTCCCTCAACTCCCTCTTATATAATAAGGGAATATATCACAAAAGTCAGTAAATTTATTTTTTTTTGTAAAAAAAAAAAAAAGAAAAACTAAAGAGGATATTGCCCCATTGATACGTATATTGCAATATTTTACAGGTTATTTTTTTTTATTTTTTTTTGCATAAAGTCCTGTCTTGCTTTAAAGCTTAGAGTATAATGTTGTCCCTTGTCGAAACACATGGCCTGAGCCGTGCGCTATTGGACCTTGGCTCATTTCCACAAATGTCCTTATTTCAGGTTCATCTTTAATTTTTATCTTTAAATCTAATAATCTTTAAATTTTGGTCTGTCAAAAAATAAGTGAACGAAAATATCTCTAATATAGAAATAGCAAACAATTAATTTGATAATAGAATAACACATCAGATTTCTGTTGATCAGTAATAGAATTTTTTTGGCCAATGGTGTTGCATATTGCAAAATCAGTTTCATCATGCAACAGTTACAGTTACTTCATAATACAGTTCTAGCTTACGCTTTGCTTTTGTAGCTCTAAAGTGCTTTAATAAGTTGGGTAAAAACAGAATAAATTACACAAAAATACAAAACTTAAAAGATATAAGTACAGAAAAATCCTTTGTCTTATAAAATATTTCATAAAATCTCATATTTCTTCCTTTCCTCTTGATACATATATTAAATAAGAAAGTAACATTTTTATATTTATTTTAGGAGAGTAAATAATCAAATATAATCTCTTAGATATTTTTTTAAAAAATCAAATTAAAAAATTTTCATTAGATCTTATCATTTGCAATTTACAATTTGGTTCAATTTTTTCTCATCTCTATTAATCTTTTTTTTTCCTTAAAATTTTGAAAGCTTTATTGTGTGCTTCATGTTGACAAACATTCATATTCTTTTGAAGAATCTTCATATTGTAGAAGCTAAAAAATCTCATAGTTTCCCGTGGAACCATGAAAAAGACGATGACCACTGCAATGGCCTGCAGAATCAGATATCGAATTCGGCATTGATATATATATATATATATATATATATATATATATATATTTGTTTAATGCACTTGAAACGTATATAATGTTGTTAATTTCTCGATATATTTTCGTACGATAAACGGTGATACATATGAGTGATACATTTGTTGTCAGATTATTGGTGATACAGATGACAGATACTTTTGGATAGTGATTCATATTTTTGATTCATTTATAAATGTTTGATACATTTAACATATGTTTGAAATATGAAATATGTAAACTATTTATTTTGTGTGCAATTAAATTTTGAATGGGTATTGAGTAATTGTACCAGATGTATATGTATCATAAAGATACATCTGTAAAGCTAGTCCATCACATAAAAATTTAAGATCAGTTTGTGAATACTCCCAATAATGACAAAACATGCTTAAGTTATGAGAGAAGGAAGAAAATTTGAAAGTTGATTGATTTTGGATATTTCAGAGATTCATTTGAAAGTGGATACGACATGCCATGATTTATGCATGATTTTGCTCCCCGTAATAATTGAAAATCAGTTACTTCCTTTTTTTAACTAACCACTCAATTACAAATGTATCACAATACATATGTATCAAAGCTAAAGATATGTATCACAAAAATCAAAATCCGGGATATCTTATAATTTAACAAAGTTATGATAAAAAGGGTTACAACCCATTGAAAATTCGGGATTTATGTAAGTCATCCTAAAAATTAACAGCTTATACAAGCGTAAGCCATACAAATTGGGATCTTTACATAAATAGCGAGAAAGATTCAGTGTTTACTTTCTCTAACAAGTATACATAAATCATACACCATCATAAAAGTATTCTACAAGAATTATACATATATTATACATTCGTTAGCCTCTCAGTTATATTGGAAAAGATGGGCAGTGTGGATCACTTCAGCTTCCAGAATGTAAGAATCTAAATTAGTGTTGTGGGTTCAAACCAATACTGGATGGTTAAAAGAACATAATGATGAATCAGCTGCACTAATATGCTGAACTGCAATATTTACAATTACAGGTAGCAAGAAAACGAGCTTAGGCATTAGAGAAACAGTCACAGATTGGCTTCAAGGGGAACAGAAGAAACAACTTAATATTAAAGGTGTGTGTATAGAGTAAGCAACTCATGACTCCTTTAGGAATATAATAGGTAGAAGGGGAGATAAGATTCATACATTCTGCACATATTAGCATTTATAAATATTTTCTCCAGACAAAGCAATTTATCCAAATTCAGAAAATGTTCTTCTTGGAATATCCCTACTAGTATATAATATAGTCCCAAAAACGAAGTTCATGAGAAGCTGATGAATTGAGAAATGAGATCATTATAGAACAATGTATTCCGTTGAGATAAAAGGGGAAAACTTCAGTTCAAACATCAACCTGTTTCAATAAATAAAACTTAAATAAATGAACTCACTGCAGCACGGCGAAAGTAGAGATGTCCTCTACAACGTCAGAACATAATCAGGTGCATCTTTTCTGGGGACAACAAGCGTACGATACAAGTACATCTTGTTTATTTTATCGTTATCACCAGGGTTAATGATCACCGTATTGTTCCCTGGTGGCCTCATGGTCTTCTTGCGAATGATCTCCACATTGAGGCTAGGCATCTCATGTGCCAGTTGCTTGCATGCTCCAAAGTTCATTTGACAATTCTCTATATAAAGGCATTGCATCCATTCATACTTCCTTACGTCCTCCAGGAGTGTCGCGTTACCAAAGCTGCTATTCCTGATATCAAGTTCTTTCAGTTTCTTGCACCCATTCAACACATAGAGAATTCCCTTTTCGCTGTCTCCAGCAAAGTGGGGTACTTGAAAATCCAAAAAGGTTCTGTTTCTAGGCCCCAACGTAGTGACCTTTATCAAGTTTACAGTGAGCACCTCAAGATGCTTAGCATACTTCCCCATGTAAAGGAATACTTGATCAGTTAAACGCCCACAGAGTCTCAGCCGCTTAAGGCCTTTGCATAACCGTACAATTGCCCCAAAACCTTCGTCAAGAGGCTGCATAGCCATCACATCTTCAACTCTTTTGCCTATGCATTCCCAACTATTGTGCAGTGTGAAACTAACTAAATTGGGACAATTTTCTGCCACAGTTATCAGTGCTTCATTAGAAATCTCGTTACATATATAATTCAATTTTTAAGCTTTGGGCAACCGCTGACAGAGCAACCAACCCTTGTTCAGTAATATGAAGATTACGACGAACTGGACTGTCAATAATCCTTAATTCCTGCAGCTCTTTACAAGTTAGAAGCCAAAACACAGAACTCTTCATCTGTAATGAATGTACCTTGAAACTATAAAAATAACATTATCTGTCATGCATGCCATGTACGTAATTATCAAGAAAAGAAACCAGAGACAGTTATGTATAGAACTAACCCATAGGCACTCTAACTTGATGCATCGACGAATCAGTCTGTTAAAATCAGCAGAGATTAAACAAGGGCTGAGTTTCAAGGATGTCAAGTTGTGGCAGATTGGATAGACAGCAGGCAGTAAGCGACTACCCAAATCGATGATCCCCAAAGACAAGCTCCTAATCGAAGTACACTTGCCTAGAGCACCATATAGTGCATTACAAATATCTAAAAGTGGACCAGTACCGATAAGGTACCCCATCCCCAAGTCCACCAACTGAGGAGCTTTAACTAATATCCTGCGAAGTTTATCTGCAGTGATGCTACCATTTCACCTGAGACTTTTTATGTTTGGACATCTGGCCATCAGTCTCTCAAGAGACTCAACGTTAAGTACTCTTCCAGAAAAGCAAGATAAATTCAATGAGACAAGGGTGATTCAGCTCTCCGGCAAACAGAACAGCCCTTGAAAAAATGTTTTTTGAAAGTCCAACTCTCTTAACGACCTGCATCAGAAACAAATTTCGCAACATAACAGGGAATCTTAGCAGCTCATATTCCTGAACACAAGGTAAGAGGTTGACATAACTAAACAGAAATAACCTAAAGCTACCTGCAATTGAAAACAAGAGGATCGAGACAGGAGGCAGCACCAGAAGTTTGACAGCTAATCAAAACCAATGACTTGAAAGAATGAGGAAAGGATTGAGAAAGTAAGAGGATGCTCTAATCTGTAACCAACATTCTCTTCAAACGAAGCTCCTCGAAATTCTTGACTCCACTGGAGACTACTGTCTCAATCCAAGGCTGAACAGAGCAGTCATAATCAACCAAATCGGGTATATAATAGTTAGAACGAAAAGAAGGAGGCTTTCCCTTGAGGGTAAGGGATGTAAGTTTGGGAAACCTAGCCATCACCCTTTCAGGACTAATTGCATAGCAATTCCTAATAATCACCTTTTCTTCGGCTCAATCTTTCTGCATTGTACCAGGACTTGCACACAAGTGACGCTGCATTCCGGTCCTGGTTCGACGTCAAGTAACCCAACACTACCTCTATCACTTCCTCCGGTAAGTAGTGCAACACTACTTCATAAACGGCCATCTTTTTCTTATACCGTGCAACATACTATCAGCATTATTATGTGTTGTAAGAGAAACGTTTGACCTTCCATGCAGCTTACTATTACTACGTGTTGTAGAAGAAAGGTCTGACATACTTTGTTGCAGACGAGGACAGATCTGAAAAAGGTCTGACACTTTACGAAGTAGGGTTTGGTATTTGTAATTACATACTTATATAGGTGGATTTGGTTCCTGTTGAAATTACGTATAGTATATCAAACCGAATTAATTTATGTTAATTTTTAAAAGAAACTAAATCAAATTAAATATTAATTGAGGACAGAGATCTATTATGTTAGTAGTTGATAAGTTAAAAAAAAGAAGGACATCCAGTGCACTATACCCCCGCTATTCTCCCGTTACCTCCGATGACAATAACTTTACGGTTACCCCTCCTTCAGCTTCCATCAGTTAATACAATAAGAAAATAAAACTGGTAATTTCTGATCATAATCGGGAAGAATTAGAAAAGTCAACTGCGTCTATTAAGTATTTTTTTGAGAAAAATAATAGAGCCAACGGAATTCTGTCAATTTTTTTTTTAAGAAAAAACTTCGTTGATTTTTCAGTAGGCTTTTTTGGTTACTCCTATTTCTTTAAGAAAATGGGTAGATTGGAGCCTAAACTGAAGGAGTTTTTTTTTTTCGATCAGAAAACCGAAGGAGTTGCTCCCACGTTATAAGTAGAATGCTAGCAGAGCATCTCCATATTTATTACTTTTCTATGCATTAGATATCTAAGTGTACCACTGGTTTTGATCTTTTATATCACACTGAAACTGAATAGGGCTCCTTTACAAAGCCGCTCATACCAATCAAAAAGTGAAAGGTTCGGTTTAAGATGGTGTAAATTTTACTGCGACAGATAGCGTGTTTCAAATTAATATGAACTATTTCCTCCGTCTTATATTAGTTGGTCATAAAAAATTAGTTGTCCCGTCATTTTATTGAAAATAATTGTCCCATTTTAGTTGACCACCTTACGAAATCAAAATGTATTACTAATAAGATTTTTTTTTATATTACCCTTGCAATTAATTCTTTTTGGAAGTGTTCAAATTAAATTACTTGTTTGTAAATAAGGGGTGAATTTGTAAAATAATTCTTATACATCACTTCTTAATATGCGTATAAAAAGAGAAATGATCAACTAATATGGGGGAAGAGGGAGTACGTTGGTATCAACTCTATTTAATTTTACAGCACTCAAGTTTTAGCAAATAGAGCTGATTGTATGCTATATATGCTCTTAACATGCTCTAACAGAAGGCCATAATTGATGCAGGATTTTGCTAGTGTCTTGACACTTATAAACATCTTTCTACCCTGCAGAGAAATTTGTTAAAGCACTTTAGAGCATGATGGAACTGCTTTTGCAATATTCAACACCATTAGCCAATGATATATTGATCATTCTTATCCAACTGAAAAAATGAGCTTAACAAAGAATTTCATAATAAATCAAATCAAACATTCCCGAACATGAATTGAATATGCTAAACATATTATCAATCCCAAATAACACTGATGGAGAAATTCTCTCAAGTTTTATGCACAAACATTACAATTAGGAGTACTTCAGTTAGAATAAGGGACCATCTTCTAACAATAAAAGGATACTCCTTTGTGTAACCCTTATCTGCAGTGAAGGCTCTGTTGTTAATAGAGACTGTGCTTTCCCTGTCTGAAAAGAAACTTGGACCAATATGTCGATTTTACCACATCAAACCATAATTTATACTGTAAACAAGCAAATAAAGCTACAGGAACCGCAGCACAAGCAGCAGTGAGCTTTGGCTCCCAACCCGTATGATTACTATAGATCAAAAAGAAGGTTGCTGCAAAAGCCAAGAGCATGCTAACTATAGAGACAAACACCGTCGTAAGTCCAAACAATAACTTGGCTGGCAATGAAACAAGAAAATCGTCTTCAGCATAGCGAGATGTCAGAATGGACAAGAACATAATGATGGAAACGATTGAGCTGAACAGTGCCATCGCGTCTGATATGACAAAGACCGTAAATCCATTCAATTTTAGCAGTACTGGGATACCGTTATCACTATTATTACCGCCTGGCACAGTAAAGCCAGCAGCAAACACCATCGTGGCGATCAAAGTTGCAACAATCATACAAGAATTTGCGGTGTCCTTCATCCACCTTTCCCCTTCTTTTAGTAATAGCTTGTGTTCTTCTGTGAATAATTGCCTCGGGGTTTTCCCATCCTTGTTTATCATTTTATGGAGTGAAGGTGGTACAATTTTCTCCACTTCCTAGCCAATATAGTAACTATCATTCCCCAGCAACAAAAAAATTTAAAAGCCATAACTCTTCCAGAAAGTCAGTCCTATATTGATCAATCCCAAAACATTCCTAAAAACGCTAAGAAAATATCCGGCTTATATTCATATTTTAAAAAATTAAAATGGCAGATATTGGAAATGCAACGAGACGTGCTTCAGGCTGTGAAATTTACTTTTAGGTAATCTCTCACCTTGAACCACAATATCTCTCTTTGCATTTGAAGTGCTGCTCCAGAAACCCTGAGAAATGATGGTGGCATAATCTTCTCTTCTTCCTGTAGTACAGTTCAGTGCATTATTTAAACTACAATAAGTAATCCAAACAGCGGGGATTTTTTTCTTTCTGATCATATAATATATCCTGTATCATGTTAAAAACTGGTTGTCTGGTAGATAACTAGCAACATGTATAGTTTAAAATGATTGTAAAAGAGAGATGAAAAGGGTAATTGAGGACATGTTCAAATAAACAATAGAGAAAGAGTTTGGTAAATCGTTACCTTAACAGACTGTGTCTCCATTATGTGTCTAATGATTTCTATCTCTCGAAACAGCTGCTGTAGTGATTCACCGAATATGTTATCAGCATTAGGAGGTACCGACTGCAGAAGTTTGTTTTTCAGGACTTCCATCTGTCCGATTTTCTGTTTACGAATTGGCTGCCCTAACTTCCCAGCCAAATGTAGAATGTTGTTGCCATCATTATCAACTATTAGAATAATTAAGTCTTTAATTGCTCCTATTTGGCGTATAAGACTGAAGACTTTTTCCTCTCGATTTAAAACAGCAACATGGAAGATGGTCCGGTTTTCATCATCAACTTTCCATATGAGATCAGGATGATTGCGAATAACCACAGCTAAAAACTCCACATTTCCTGCTGTTGCAGCAGAATGAAGCAATCTTTCCTTTTCCACTAGCTCCAATAGCTTATCCTCCGCACTTCTTTGACACTCCGTCCAGAGCTCCTCAAGTAGTAGACCAGCTTGTTTCTTCAGAACATATTTTTCCGGGATTATCTGAACTTTGAACCCTGAAGTTCAAAGCAATATTAGCTTATCTTCATGCAGAATAATGAGAATGGATGAACACATTGATATTATTACTACTCGCTAGGAATTAAGTCGTAGTGTTGTTGTTGTATTCATATAATTATGACAATATAATTATCCAGACCCCACTAAGTGGGAATACACTGGGTTTGTTGTTGTTGTTGTATGACAATATAATTATGCTAGAACTAATTCTGAACATAACAACCGAACTACTAGCAGCATAGTTTCTCAACACAGATTCAGCAATGAAAGAAAGATTCCCGCCTTGCTGACCAGGAAATCAAAAACAAAACAGAAAAAGAAAGGCTTAGAACACTGGACGCTTGAAATTTGTAGACGGCAATATATAAGAGTTGATTTCTCAAATCGTCACTTAACTAATACTCGTAGTTGTTCTTTTCAGAAAGTTACTTTCTTTATTGAAGAAAATAGAATTAAGAAGAAATGTGACTTTATGAGATAGTAATGATTAGTTGAGTGACCATATGAGAAATCAACCCTAATATATAATCTTGAGCGACACAGGTGGTAATCAATTTTTTTTAACATTAAATCCTTTTAGAAACTAATCCTTAACCAATTTGTTGTTTGCAGACAAGTAATTATCTCAAATTCCTAATGGAAAATGAAATGTTTTTAGTTAAGGTCCAGTAGATCTTACATGGAATGAATTGCCTCCTGGCCATGGAAATCGCACTAACAAACTTTCTCCATACCGGAGAACAAGCTCCAACAATGAATCTCTTCAAGTCTCCTCCTTGGTTACTGATTGCTAACGACTTTTGAGATAACGCGTATAAGACTGATACATTTCCTTCTAACACACTACTGGCTAATTTTCTGTCCTTCTTGAATACATTTAATGCTACCTCTGCAAGAAAAGAACCGAATTAAATAAATTAACTTAGCGATAGAAATACATATCTGTAGGGCACTCGAGGCATTGAAAAGCAATAGTACAAATATACAACATACGACTTTGAGAATGCTCGATACAACAAATGGATTTTGTGTTCAGTCAAGCATGATTTTTATAGCGTACCATACATCTCATTCTGGATAGTGGTCTCAAGAAGTTCGAAGCGTTCTTTTTGCTGTAGCACATCAAGACTTGTGACCTCAAAAAGGTAAGATACCATATCTTTATTCCCAACCAAAGCTGCCATAGTGATCGGTAATACTCCATCCTCACCACGAATGTTTGGTAAATTCTTATTCCTTTCCGTCATTGCTTTAGCAATTTCAACGAGCCCTGATGCTGCTGCAAAACAAAATGCTGTACTCCCATCATTATTTGGCAGTTCCAAGTCACCTACTTCCATTAGTTTCACTAGCTCTCTCAGAAATCTGGTGCTTCTTGCTGCTGCTGCAATGTGGAGTACTGTTTCACCTCTATCCGATATCTTCTGACGAGCAAAACTTGGATCCTTTTTTAAAATTGGTTCAGCAAGTTTCCAATTATCTTTCAAAGCAGCCTGATAAAGAATTTGATATACATTTAGATACTTCAGTTTCCTGCCATCTGCAAATTAAATTACATTACATTCAAAATCTTGGTGAGTAATTCTTGTTAGAATATTGTTTAAAGGATGAAGTTCTATTTCTTGTTTTCCTATTTGAATTTCTTCACTGTTTGCTTGCTTAGCGTAAAAATTCAAACGTTTGTCATGTCATATATATTCGCTTTTAGGAAAGTGTTCCATATTAGATTTGTCTTACTTTTGATTAACTGCACAAAAATAACTAGTACAAAGACACATCTTTCTCTGTCCTTCGTAAGTATGTATCTGTATCGTTCACCTCAAGAAACATGGTAGAACTTATAAATTCGGGTTACAAACGGATCTAGAAGTTACATTTTATGGGTTCCAGTTCAATATACTACCACAATTCATTTGATTTACTAGGCTTGGAATCCATTATCCATAGTGTGTAGGGGGTGCTCATGGGTCGGTTTGGGTTGGTTATTGGTCAAAACCATAACCAAACCAACTTAGTCGGTTTTTAAATTTCAAAAACCAAACCAAACCAAACCAACACAAGAAAATAACCATCGGTTTGGTTATTGTCGGTTTAGTTCGGTTTATAACTTTAACTAATGATAAAGTTGAAATTAGAAAAAAACAAATCCAATCAAACATAGTGTTGTGTCCTAATCTTGAAACTAAAATGTCAATTTAGTGTTATATTTAGGCAAAGCCACGAACAACTAGGGGCAGAGCCAGCCTTCTGTTCGGGGGTTCGGTCGAACCCCCTTCGACGAAAAAATATACTATTTATACATGATTAAAATTATTTTTATGTGATTATAGTAGGTGTTGAACCCCCTTAGACTAAGTTTTCTTTGAATATAGAACCCCCTTAGTTGAAATCCTAAGTTTTCTTTGAATATGGACCCTCTTTGTTGAAATCCTGGCTCCGCCTCTGCAAACATCACCATATGACCACTTCTACAAAAATTATTTAGAAACTACATATAAGAGAACGATATAATAAACCCCCAAAAGGTGAACACATAATTTTTTTTGCTCAATAGGAACAAAAATAAAAGTTCAAAATTAGTGGTTATTTATAATCTAATTAAATTCAACTGTAAAATTCCCTAGACAATAAGATAATTTTCACAGTAGTATCATTTGTTATTCAAAGTGCAAAAATTATTTAGAATCTCATAACGTACTGTCAACTAGATAGAGACATATGACTAAAAGTGTTATGATTAAAGTTAAATTCATGATTAAATTATTTTTTTTTGGAAACTTTCCAAGAAAATCCGCAGCTGCTACACCCTCTACCCTTCGGGTGAACACTCTGTGGTGAGCACTGTGTTCGCACTGGGTAAACCCCCGATGCAATAGCCTGCAAACCACACGGGGATGTAAACCGTACTAGACGTCTCAAAATTGAGGGGGAATTCGATCCCGGGCAGCTGTGATGGGCTACCACCCTCCAAAACAGTGAGCCAGTCCCGAATGACTTTATGATTAAAATTTATAATGTAACATTTATTTTTTATTCATGAATAAATATATAAATAATTTATATATATATAATATATATGTATGTATATATCGGTTCGATTTGGTTATTTTGTCGGTTTTTTTAGAATAAAATCAAAATCAAACCACATAAGTATCAGTTTTTAAAATATAAAACCAAACCAAACCAAATGTCGGTTTTTAAAATCGGTTTGGTTTGGTTCGCGGTTCGGTTTGGTTTTTAACCAAACCATGAACACCCCTAATCCATACT
Source organism: Capsicum annuum (assembly GCF_002878395.1). NCBI lineage: Eukaryota > Viridiplantae > Streptophyta > Magnoliopsida > Solanales > Solanaceae > Capsicum > Capsicum annuum. Next base: position 109,279,086 of record NC_061112.1, on the reverse strand, counting down.
AAACAAGTCGAATTCTTAGCACATATAACACACAATTATTGAGTTTGGATGAATTTATAACTTGTGTGTACACTTTGTCTGCCCCTGTTTATGTATTCAAGTTTCAGCAATGGAAGGATGTAAAGTACCACATATCGAACCAATAACTTTTGCAATATTGTGAAATTCACTAAATAGTGAGTATCTAAGAGTATTTGACTTTGACTCTAACTCGTGCCTGCTGGTGTCTCATAGACACCCGATACTATGTGTCAAATAAATTTTGGAGGTGTCTAAATAATAATTTTGTAAGTTGAAGTCTTCAACTGACACAGATTAGACGAGTTGAGCTAGGGTGTCTAGACATGCATATATACTCAAAGTAGGAGCTTAACTTGCTAGCTGATATTAAGTTTGAGCGTTTGTTCATGTATTACGCCTATTAAGTACTTCGTGTCATTGTAGAAACTCATAAACTTCAAATCATGCGGAGAGGCATTTACTTCAAAAAAAGGTTAGTAAAGAGAGATGAATGTGAACTTACTAAGAAATAGTACAGGCTGGGGAGGTTGATTTTCAATATCCCTACTTCCATGTCGAGACACAGATTGTTCATTATCATAACCCTGAGCAACTGGTTGATCATCATAATCTGAAGCTGACAGATATCGTGAAGAATTCCTATCCATTAATATTATTATTACTATGGAGAAAGGATGATTATCTGATTGATGATATTTTAGCTTCAAATGAAGAGTTATATTAGAGAGCAGAGATTTGGATGTCTTTAATGTACATCGTGGAGTTAACAAAATGAAGAGAAATTATAAAGTCAAATACAAAAAAGAGATGGAAAATGGATTAATATATAATTTAATCGATTTAACGTTAGATAGGATGTTATAGAGAATTTGAATAAGAGTACAAGGTTAGTTAGGTCATTAACTGTTACCTTGCTTGTTCTTTTATGCTGATAGTTGTAGTATTGCTTTAGTAGTTTCTTGTTATTTGATATCATTTATTATTTTATATTTCTTATAATTCAATCAATGTATTGTTTTGTTGTAGTTACTGTTCCTTTGTAAGAATGTTCTGACATATATTCTTTAGTAATTTGTCATGACTTCTTTATTCTCGTTATTTTGAAATGCTTTTGATTGAGCTGAAGGTCTTTCTCTATTGTTGTTAATTGTCTTGTTTACTTTAACTCCAATATTTCACCTCACAAATTTAAAACCATAATATTTGAGATATTTTAATATGATTCTTATATTTTAATTTAAGACATAAGATTTAAAAGTGCAAGTCTAGTTTTTCAATTAATTTTCTTTAATATTGTCTCTTTTAATTGGCCACTAGGAGAAATAAAAAACCGCATAAACCATATATCGTTGACCAATATTGCCAAACACGTTGGAGTTATAGACATGTCTCTGTTCCCACTCACTTACCGTATTTTATTAGGAAAAAATACATTTACAAAAAATAATAATATTTTTATCAAATTACATTTTATACCATATATATTTGTATGTATTTGTATTTTTATAGTAATAGTTTGCAAAAATATAAAATACATATTGATCATAAGAACAGTAAAAATCATATGTATTTGTTTTTTTGTACCAACAGTTTACAAAAATACAAAATACAACTTGTTATATTATGTATTATGAAACTGTTGCTATGAAATTCATAATTAAGGGGATAAGTATGTTATTTCTGAATTTTGCCCATTTTATTGCTACTAATACTAGATTGGTTTGCGTTTGCTAAATAAATTAATGAAGTATGTACGATAAGAATAATAATTTTGAGATAAATTTAAAATTATTTTTAATTCATATTTAATATGAGATATTAATCAATTTTAAAATTATTTATTATATTATTTTTACTAAAATGATGAAATTACTGCTATTTGATATGAAAAATAGAATAAAATAATTCAATAAAAATGTGTCTTGAAAATGTGAACACATGATGCTCATTAATATTGACAACTCATCAGGCAATATTTTACACGTAACAAAAGAGAGAGAGAGATAGAAACATTGCGAGTCTACTTATTTTAATCTTCATTTCTGGTCTTTTTTAATTGATTAATTAATGTAGGAGAAATTTAGAAGAAAAAACTCATAATCTATCATTAATTAAAGAACGGAATCACAGAAGAGCCATGTCTCTGTTTGATTACCTCTCACTTGAAGTATTTTAATTGGAGCTCTATGCACTACTTGTATTATTAAATTATTTTTAAAATTTAATTAAGTGCATAGGCATCACTTTCTCTAGAATATAACGAGTTTAATAAATAATCTAAAGGACCTTAGGTACCCATTTTTTAATTACTCTATTATTATCAGATAATCGTACAAATACATTATTCTAACTAAAACAAAAATTAAAAAGAAAGCCGCCTGACCCTATCAAATGCCATTAGAAATGTGAAGGCCTCTTCTTAGAAAGGAGAAATTCACAAAAATATTTTAAAAAAAAGTCGTCTGACTCTATCGTCTGATTAGAAATGTGAAGGCCTTTTTTCGAAAAGGAGAAATTGAATTGATCTTTTTTATTTGGTTTATTTTTTCTTTTTTTAAATTTAATTTGACAGAATTGAAAGTCAAATATGTCAAAATGATTTTAAAAATTCAACATTACGATTTCTCCTAAAGATAATGGATTTGACTTGATCTTTTACTCATATTATATACAATAAAATTTGGTAAATTTGTTTAATTAATTGTTGGAAAAATAATGTTGTTATCTATAATAATTTGAGGGTCATTGTTTACACCTCCAAAAAATAAAATTGACAAAATGAGTTGCCAATTAAGGTCAACACATTTTTTTGACCAATTCAAAAGCTGGAGGGAGTACCATTTTAAAACATAATTAAAAGTTTGGGTAGATTAGTGAAACTTCCTCTGGGGAAAAAAAATTCAACAAACTTGGTCTAGAAAATTATTGATGTGTTTTTTTCTTCTTTTCATATGAAGCGTACGTAGTGTCCTACATTTACGAGTCAATGTATTATTTAAAATCATATTCCAGCATATTTCCTTTTTTTAAAAAAAATAAAAATTCTATAACTATAATTAAAATATCTATACTATTTGTTAAAATCAATTGATTAAATCAGACAAGATTAATTGAACCTCAACACCATAAGTGACAAGTCTCAAATCCTTTCTTTCTGGTAATTTGTTGCGTAGGCCTTCCACTAATTATTGAAAGTATGTTCATCTCTAACTCAATTACTTCATTTATTTTCTCTCCTTTTCCTTTTGCATGTTGTTCCTAAATTAATCCATACATTAGGATATATTTTTACTAAAAGAAAAAGGGAGAAAAATCAAAGAAAAAAAGGAGCTACCATAATTTAATTTCTTTAGGGATTTTATGATTTTGGACTTCCATAAAAAAGTAAGTATTGTTTTATATAGTTTTCCTCTTCCAAGAATTTCTGTTCTTCGCTGAAGAAAGTTTATAAAATGGAAAAACCAAAGATTTTTACTATGTTTATTTATATTCCTGTCTTAAGAGACCAAAAAAAGGAAAAGTTCAAAACATTTTTATGAATGATTTGTATTTCAGCTAGTTTAATTAGTTGGAATATTAGTTTCTTTGATCGAACAATTTATGTGAAGAACTTATTCCATTCTCAATCACGTAAAAAAAAAATCTCATTTTGTTCTTAATGACACGTTATTATATTCATAGTTGAAAAGGTCCTTTTTTTTATACCTTTGCATAATGAAAGTATTTACATAATTAGATCATTTAAAAAGTTATTGCATGTCAAATTACATTGGAGATGTAAAAAAGACTTAATCCTGTGTAATATAACTAAATACTATGTGATTTCTCTATTAGAAGCTTATATTATGTTAGAAGCTTTTTTTTTTGTTCAAGGATTGACAAATGACGTAGAATCTAAGTAAGTCAGTTGGTTGGTTATGTGAACTTTTTTGTAGTTGATGAGGGTCGATTCTTCACCTTGTTATCCCTTTCCCGTTAAAAATGGATTGACAAATGACAAACTCCAAAATGCTACATGTACAGATCAAGAAAAAGAGATATAAGAAGATTGCAGATTGCTAACAATGGGAGGAAGGCTGAATTTGCGTCATTTGGCTAATCATTATAGGACGGAAAACAATTCAGGGCTTTATCCATCTGCGCCACAACAACAGCCTGTTGAATCTCTGCAGCCTAGTCGTCCCTCGCCTTCCATTCCTGCTGCTCCAACTCAGCCACCGCGACAGTCTGTCCAACACAAACAGCCGAGCGATAGTACAACTAGTCACACGCCTTCATCATCGTTTCAAACTCAGCCAACAACAGAGCCTGTACTAATTGGAGGTATGATATTAGATATAAATGTCACTCCTACTACACTTGACCCGTTAGTAATTGAGCCTATGGAGGAGTCGGATAATACAATTCCTGGAAATATTACCTATGCATCGGGCGGTCAGGCAAGGAATGTTGCTGATTGTATGTCAAAGCTTACAGCAAAACCGTTCTTGATAAGCGTTGTTGGACATGACATGGCAGGAAATTTCCTATTCGATAACTGGAAATCTACTGGATTATCCGATCAGGGTATTCTGAGAGGGCAAAATATTGCTTCGGCTGCCATTTGCAATATCTTTGATGGGCAAGGTGAACTGACCGCTGCTGTGGCTAGTGTTGAACCAATTGAAAAGTATCTCACACCAGATTGGATTGAAAATTTCAAGAGCAAAATAAGTTCTGCTCCAATTTTGATGGTTGATGCAAATTTGAGTGCTCTTTCTCTTGAAGCATCTTGTCAAATGGCCGCGGAATCTGATACACCTGTCTGGTTTATGCCTGTATCAGTGACCAAATCTAGAAAAATTGCTCCAGTGGTCCACAATGTGAGTTTTGTCTCAGCCACAGAAGATGAACTTATAGCAATGGCAAATGCTATATCGGGCGGAGAAGCTTATGCGCCAGCTCGGAGAGTTAGTAGTCGTCCAGTGGAATCATTTTTCGAAATGCTTAAACCTGCTATTTGGCTTTTGTTAGACAAAGGTGTTAAGGTAATTGTGATTACAATTGGACCAGATGGAGTATTCTTATGCTCCAAATCGAAGTCCGATCTCGAACAGAGACTTGATATTAAGGGAAACCAACCTCCTTTCAGTAAAGAGTTATGTGAAGCTGTTGATAGAACTTGCCCAACGGGGCGGGTCTCAGGCTCTTCAAGGTACACATTGTTCTCATCAGACTTTTATGCGGTCCATATTCCTGCTCTTTCTGTATTAGCAGTGAGTGTTGATGGTGCCGCGGAATGCTTGGTTGGTGGGACTATAGCTGCTTTATGTGGTGGTTTAGATGTCATGCAAAGTGTAGCAGTCGGGACTGCAACTGCTAAATTTTCTCTTGAAATAGAAAGCAATGTGCCAAGAGAGTTTTCCTTGGACAAAGTCGCAGTTGGTGCAGGGTATTTGTACTCTAGAATGTCGACATCAATTGGACCACTGACTAACCAAACCCAAGATCATGCCGCCCGGCCAACACAAAACAAAAGAAACAATCTGCTGTTATACCAATCAAACAAGTGAAGTATCGCACCCGCAAGAGCCAATGTACATACACGGAAGGTAATGAGAAGTAAACTCCCTCCCAACTGAAGCAATTCACGAGGACGAAACTGAAGTAGAGGAGGAAGATGCGTCCCGTAGCTTTCGTTGAAATTAAGTCATGAGTTATACCTTTTGCATTTTTGTTGTACTGTAACTTTATCCCCCAATTTTCCTAGCTAGCTTTAGTATATTCAATATTGATGCAATCTTGCCAGTATGATTTGCCCACATAAACAATTGGAGTTTCTTCTGGTTATTAGCACTTTAAGATGGTCATAGCATTATCAGTTCGACTTCTTTTCTTGACAATTTGTAATCTCTGCTGAACTTCATTACCTCACATTGTTGTGTTTAGTCTAATTGTTACCACTAATTACAAAGTTCTCAGAGATATACATACTCTATAAAGTGATTTCCACATTCTTATATATGTAGTTTATCAACCGGATCTTTAGTTTTAGCTGCTTTCTAACTGGTGTTTTGAGCATGTTATCATGTTACTATAACTATATTTGTGACCTGTATGAATGGTTTAAGTTGAGTTTGTAACAAAATCATATTAAGTATTTATATATATATCTCAGGAGGTCACTGCGGCGGGAAACTTACTATCCCCTCAGTCCTCATGGCATGCCATGTAAGTCTAAGGGGGACTTTGAATTGTTTTTTTAAGTAGCTTTTAAGCTAAAAGGTATAAGTCGGAAATATCAACTTTTGATGTTTAAGTTTTAACTTATTTTTTGTACCTTTTTAGCTTAATCGTAGGTGTTTAAAACATGTTTTGTCTTTCCCAAACACTTTCAAAAGTTAAAAAAGAATTTAAGCCAAAAGCATATAAAATAAATTAATTCAAACACCTTCTAAGACACATTTATATTTGACCATTTTAAACCTAAATAATTCGAACCTGAGATTTTAAAAATGAGTTAAAAGGTCCCTCGTTTGAAAAAACTTTTGTCAAGGAGTGTTTTCTCCGTTAATGGGTTTTATACTGCACGAATTTAAATTAGTCAGACGAAATAAATTTGAGTCAACAAAATTAATATAACGAGACAATAAACGAAGATAATTTAAGTATATCACAAAAGGAAGCCAGAATGATAGGGAAAAATAAATAAACGATAACATAGTACCATTTCCTTTTTACTTGATAACATTCGCCATTTTCCATTTATTTCTCATCCAGAACAACGACAAGAAATAATTTATTTGAGCCTATGGCTCAATAAAAACTACTCCTCCATTTCCTTCTTCTTCTCTTTTTTTGCGCATACTTTTGGAACATAACATCTAGTCAAAAGGCTAATAAACAGAAATTAAACTGACAATTAACTTATATAAGAATTATGGGTCGGGTGTTGGGGGTGCAACAGCAACCTCAGGAACTCCAGTGATTGGATTGGCAAAATCAGAAACTTCAGGGTCTGGATTAGCAGCACCAGGAATTTCAGGGATTGGATTAGCAACACCAGGAAGTCCAGGGACTGGATTATCAACACCAGGAACTCCAGGGATTGGAATACTAAATGGATTATTATTATCACCTGTACCAGGAATACTCATTCCTGGAATATTGAAGGGTATATTTGGAATTCCACTAGAAAAAGGTGGAAAATTAAATGGAAATGGAAATCCTCCAATGTTTGGTGTATCTTTTTCCTCCTTAAAAACCCCATCATTTTCCATTTTTGCCCCTAGGTAATTTTCCTCCCTAAGCATTCTCACAGCACTAGAAAAATGAATCAAACAAAGCAAAGTAATAACACTAACAATATTCAACTTGGCTGAAAATGGAGAATTCATTTTCTTTTCTTTGATGTAAAATAGAAAGAATTATGTGAATTTTGCTTACACTAATAAGGTGTTTATATAGAGGGATTTTAGGTACCTAGAGTTAATTTTTCATTGTTGACTAAAGTGAACAAGTATAGTATAAGATGGTTTTAGATTTATTCACACTAAAATAAATTGTTTTGACAGCTACATCCTTTTTATTATTTATAGCATTTGTAGTTAATGATGATGGTTATGGATGTAATGCTAATTAATCCACCTTGACAATTATTTTTTTTTTTGGCAGAAGCAAATGTAAGTTGTTGGTTGCTGGAGTATTAAATTTACCACCCCAGGTTTTCAGAAAAGATCGTGAGAATGAAAGGAAAATTGGCCTTAATGCTTTCTTGGATTAAATGTCCAATTACTGTCGAGTTTAGAAAATTAAAAAATAATTTATTACTTCCTCAGTTCCAAATTATCCATTTTAAATTGATATAGGACATTGATTAAGAAAAATAATCAATAATATGTCTACTTTACTATAGTACCCCTATTAAATGATGTTTACATTTTAATTTGAAAAAAAAGTAATCAATGCAAAGGATAAAATATGAAAAAAAAAATTGTCTCTTCTTGATTAATGAAAAAAGACAAGTAAAATGAGAAATCAAATTAGATAATTTGGGACGGATAATTTGAAACGGAAGAAGTACTTAGTTCTCAATTTACCGTTAGTATTTACCAAAATCGTATCTAAACTTATTGAATTTATAGTATTCAAAAGGCGGATAAAATTTTATTTTATTTTTTGTTCCTTTTGTGTCAAGTCACTGAATAATTAAATAAATGAAGAAATAGTGTTTTAGTGCGCATTTGAATGGGCTTATATCTTTTGATTTTATAAGTCAAAAGTTATAAACTAGAAATTTAAATTATGGCTTTTCGCTTATTTTTGTCTTGTTAACTTAAAATAAATACTTAAAAATATTTATTTTATTCTATCCAAATACTTTAAAAATACTAAGAATCTATTTTGATGTAAAAATATTTAAAATAAATCAATTCAAACAGCCTCTTAGTTATGTGAAATATTACTCCTATGATGCATCAAAATACTAAGCACAAATGGCAAGTCCTATATTTTCAGCCGAAACTGTAATTTCAAATGTGGAAACTTGCAGTTTACAGTTTACACTTAATATTACTATATATAAGAGGCAAAAGAAAGGAGAAGCAGGCAACTCTCCGTCAAATGTGCCTCTCCTTACTGTATTGGATCCGTATTTGGTTAGGGATTGTACTATTGCTGCACTGAATAAAGACATGGATATAACTAGGATCCAAGCATTTGCACAGAAAATGGAAGATCAGAGGCAAAGAAAAAGAACACAGGAATTTAAAAGCGGATCTTCTAAGAGGGCCAGATCTACAGGGCAGTTTATGGCGCCACAGGGAGGTTTTAGACCTCAATTTTCTGCTAGACCACCTAGGCCATTATTTTCTTATTCTGCAGCTAGTGCTCTACCACAGCATCAGGGGTTCAGAGGCAGTCAATTTGGGCAAAGAATTGAGGGTCATAGTTTGCGATCAGTGGGTTATCATGGGCAAGGGATCATGAGCCAATCGAGACCTTCTCGAGAGCTATGTAATCGATGCGGAAAGCATCATATAGGCGTATGTCGAATGGGAACAAATGTTTGTTTTTGGTACGGTATGACGGGGCATATGATGAGAGAATGCCCACGAAGGGGCGTAGGTGGCGTAGCACGACCTTCGGGATCAGCTGTTGCATCATCGTCACCGGTATCTTATTCTGGTAGAGGCGCACAACCTGCGGGTCACGCTAGAAATGAAAAAAGAGTCGTCAGTTCCAGCGGGACTCAGAATCGCACTTATGCTTTAGCGGATCGACAGAATCTAGAGGCTTCCCCAGATGTGGTTACGGGTACGTTGCCCATATTTTCATTTGATGTATATGCTCTAATTGATCCGGGTTCTACATTATCATATGTTACTCCTTTGGTTGCTGGAAAGTTCAAAAGAACCCCCGAATTGTTAAATAAGCCGTTGGAAGTGTTTACCCCGGTTGGGGAATCTATTATTGCTAGAAAAGTTTATAAAGATTGTGTAGTAACTGTGTGTGGTCGAGACACGATGGCCAATCTTGTGGAACTAGAAATGGTAGATTTTGATGTTATAATGGGTATGGATTGGTTGGCGTTTTGTTATGCCAAAATTGACTGTTGTACGAAAAAGATGTATTTACATTTTCCTAATGAAGCAGTTATTGAATGGCAAGGTAAGATTGGCGCACCAAGAGGTAGATTTATTTCTTATTTCAAAGTGAGAAAAATGATTTCCAAGGGCTACATATGTCATTTAGTTAGAGTAAAGGATACGGAATCGGAATCACCAGATCTTTACACTGTACTAGTAGTAAGTGAATTTCTTGATGTATTCCCTGAAGATCTTCCAGGTTTACCTCCTGAACGAGAAGTAGAATTTGGTATTGATGTGATACCAGGCACTAAGTCAATCTCAATTCCTCCGTATAGGATGGCCCCGGCAGAATTACGAGAATTGAAAGAGCAATTGAAAGATTTGCTAGAAAAGGGGTTCATTAGGCCTAGTATTTCCCCTTGGGGAGCACCAGTGCTGTTTGTGCGCCAGAAAGATAGCACATTGAGAATGTGTATTGATTATAGGCAGCTGAATAAAGTGACTCTTAAAAATAAATATCCTCTTCCAAGAATTGATGATTTATTTGATCAGTTACAGGGTGCCAAATGTTTTTCTAAGATTGATTTGAGGTCAGGTTATCATCAAGTGAGAGTCAAAGAAAAATATATACCCAAAACAGCTTTCCGAATAAGGTATGGTCATTATGAGTTTCTAGTTATGTCATTTGGGCTAACTAATGCACCAGCAGCTTTCATGGATTTAATGAATAGGGTGTTTAAGCCATTTCTAGATGTATCCGTGATAGTTTTCATTGGTGATATTCTATTTTATTCTAGATCAGAAGAGGATCATGCTAATCACTTGCGACAGGCATTGCAAACTCTTCGTGATTGCAAGCTGTATGCAAAATTTTCTAAATGTGAATTTTGGCTAAAGTCAGTGGCATTTCTGGGTCATATTGTATCAAATGAAGGCATACAGGTTGATACTCAAAAGATAGAAGCTGTGAATAATTGGCCAAGGCCCACAACGCCTACGGAGATTCGTAGTTTTCTTGGGTTGGCTGGTTATTATAGAAAGTTTGTTGAGGGTTTTTCTTTTATTTCAGCACCCTTAACTAAGCTAACCATAAAGCATCCAAGTTCCAATGGAATGATGCGTGTGAGGAGAGTTTCCAAGAATTGAAGAATAAGTTGACTTCTACACCTGTGTTGGTACTTCCAGAAGGTACAGAAGGGTATACAGTGTATTGTGATGCTTTGAGAATTGGTTTAGGATGTGTATTAATGTAGCATGGTAAGGTGATAGCATATGCCTCAAGGCAATTGAGGCCACATGAGAAAAATTACCCCACACATGATCTTGAGTTGGCAGCAGTTATCTTTACTTTAAAAATATGGCGCCACTATTTATATGGGGTTCATGTTGATATATATACTGATCACAAGGGCTTACAATATATTTTCAGTCAGAAGGATCTAAATCTGAGGCACCGAAGGTGGATGGAACTATTAAAAGATTATGATGTTGATATTTTGTATCACCCAGGGAAAGCGAATATAGTAGCTGATGCGTTGAGTCGTAAGGCTATGATGGCACCTGTAGAAAGGCAAGGGATGATTAAAGATCTTCATCAATTAGCTAGTCTAGGAGTTCGTCTTCTCGAAACTCCGGACGAGAAGCTTATTGTGCATAATGCCGCGGAATCCTCATTAGTAGCTAAGGTGAAAGAGAAGCAAGATGCAGATCCTGTTTTATTGCAACTCAAGGAGAATGTTCAAAATGGTGCGACAAAGGTATTTGAGCTTTCGCAAGAAGGAGTACTTCTATGCCAAAATCGGCTATGTGTGTCTATTATTGATGAGCTAAGAAAAAGAATTATGACTGAGGCACATTTCTCAAGGTATTCTATTCATCCAGGGTCAACCAAAATGTATCAAGATTTGAAGGGTGTATATTGGTGGAATGACATGAAAAGGAACATCGCAGAATTTGTAGCTGAATGTCTAAATTGCCAACGAGTTAAAGTGGAACATCAAAAGCCCGGAGGCTATATGCAATGCATAGATCTTCCAATTTGGAAGTGGGACATGATCAACATGGATTTTGTTACAGGTTTGCCTCGTACAGCTCGGAAATTTGATTCTATATGGGTGATTGTGGATAGGCTTACTAAATCAGCACATTTCTTACCCATTAAGACCACTTACACAGTTGAAGAATATTCGAAGCTATATGTTAAAGAAATAGTCCGATTACATGGAGTGCCAAATTCTATTATATCGGATCGGGGAACTCAATTTACCGCAAACTTTTGGAAGTCTTTCCGACGGAGTTTGGGAACACAAGTGAATCTGAGTACAGCTTTTCACCCTCAGACGGATGGACAAGCAAAGCGCACCATTCAAACACTTGAAGATATGCTACGAGCATGTGTTATAGATTTTAAAGGCAGCTGGGATAATCATTTGCCTCTTATTGAGTTTGCCTACAATAATAGCTATCATTCAAGTATCAAAATGGCACTATATGAAGCTCTATATGGGAGGAAGTGTATATCACCAATAGGATGGTTCGAAGCGGGTGAAACTCTTATGTTCGGACGGGATCTTGTGTATCAAGCCATAGAAAAAGTCAAGGTGATTCAGCAACGGTTGAAAACAGCCCAAAGTCGACACAAGTCATATGCGGATAGTAGAAGAAGAGGGCTAGAGTTTTTGTTAGGCGATTGGGTATTTTTGAAGGTATCGCCAATGAAAGGGGTGATGAGATTTGGCAAGAAAGGAAAGTTGAGTCCACGATATATAGACCCGTATAAGATTATTCGAAGATGTGGGCAAGTTGCTTATGAATTAGAGATACCCCAGGAACTCTCATCAGTGCATCCAGTATTTCATGTATCGATGCTTCGAAAGTGCATCGGAGATCCGTCCCTTATTACTTCTACTGAAGATGTGCAAGTAACAGAAGATCTTACCTATGAGGAGATGCCTAGTGCTATATTAGATCGTCAAGTTAAGAAGATGAGAAATAAAGAAGTAGCATCGGTGTAAGTACTTTGGAGAAATCTACAAAGGGAAGAGATTACATGGGAAGCGGAGGAAGCAATGAAATCGAAATACCCTTATTTGTTCAAAGGTGAAAACAAAAAAAAGAAGTGCAAGGAGTGGAACTGGGACACTAACAAGTAAGTTATTACATATGCATAATATCTATATGATGATATGAATATCAATTATGAATTCGAAGTTGTTTCGACTAAATAACTACATTCACATTCGAGGACGAATGTCCTTAAGGGGGGAAGGATGTAACACCCCGTACTTAATTACGTGCATTAGCCATGGTTATATGTGTTGGAGTATATGTATTGATCATAAGTTAGGTATATATGAGTTTAAGTATGAGTATTGATTATTTTGAGATGGTTTCAAGTGTATAGTTTGATTATATGTGTATAGGAATCGACTTTATCTATACCGGAATTTGCTCGTCGAAGTTTCTATGCGAAGTTTATCGAGTTAGCTTTCCAACGATATAAAGATTTTTGAAAACAGCTGAGTATCGGATATAAGCGAGCATGTTCGAAACTTGAAAATGGTGGACGCAATGAACAGTAAATGTGCAGAAATTTTCTGCACACAAAAGTATTGCAGCCAAACAGATTTTTGGGTCGACTTTAAACGATCATAACTCCTTGTACAAAATGAACTGTGTGAACTGCTATATATCGATAAGAATCCCCGAGAGTCTTCTTTCTAATGCAATTGGTTTCACCCAAATCCATTATCGGAGAAAAGAGTTATGGTCGATTTACTTTAGCCTATCAAAACAGTCCACCATGGACAGATTCGAATTTACTTAAATTTTAAGGGCAATATGGTCATTTTCCATCACCTCATGGACGAAAATTGGTCATTATATACATATACTTAGCTTCATATCCATCATTTATCATCCAAATTATTGAAGAATAAGAAACCCTAGCCTAAGTTCAACTCCAATTATCTTGTGATTCAACCATAGAAAATCCAAATTGATTCCGTAGTTGTGTTCATCGTCTCGAGGGCTTCGAGAATCACCATTTATTTGTGCCAACAGGACTTCGAAATCAAAAGGGCCATTTTATGGTAAGGATGTAAATTATGTTGGTGTTATTTATATGAATATGTATATATATATATATATATGCATGTGAGCATAAGAAGTATGTTATTTGATTGTTGTTGAAAGATGATTGGAAATGATGTTGGATTATTCTTGTGCATAGTTGGATTATGTTGAATTGTGAAGGGATTTGGTGTGATGATGTGGTATTGAAATGATGATTATATATATATATATACACATAAACCGATTGTTCAAGTTGGTTTTTGGAATGCTTTGCAAATATTGGTTGTATGTAATTATGGAAGAGAATTGTGGTGTTGGGTTGCTAATACTAGATGCCAAACATTTCATTGTAGATAAGTGATTTGTAAAGGCGGAAAGTTGTGTTGAATTGGTATTCGAATCTACAACGAGGTATGTAAAGCATACTCTAACGATGTTCTTTGGCATGAAAACACCAATGTTCCATCAAGTAAGATTCCGAGGTTGTCCAAAAACATGTATTGTTCTACATTACCAATGAAGTTGTTTCGATTCTATAAAGTGTCAAAATGTTTCATTGATATACCGAAAGGCTCCTATTTCATTGTTGTGATATTGATGATTCCGAAACACATTGTTGATGTACCAATGAGTCTTTATTACATCGTTATTGTATAGAAAGTCTATTACTTGGTTCCTATTGATGTATCATTATTCCAAAGGTACTATATTGACATGAACACTAATGTAATAATCTCAAAAGCTTTTGAACTAAGTTATTGGAAAGATCTCTTATGTGTGTTACTTGATATACGTGTGGGTGGTAGCTCAGGGGCTTAAGCCTAGCATGGGCCGATCCCGATATTTGATATGATTATAGTTGATATGTATTGGGGGCAGCCTAATGGTCACAGTATGGTACAATATTAATTATTGTTAGGTGGTTGGAGGTTCGGGAGGAGGAGGTAATGGCGAGTGATAATTGTAAAGAATGAACTGAACGAATGTATATCGTTCCACAATTGTGTTTGAATTCAAGAACCCAATTCAGATTAATGATAATGTACATGATCCTAAAAGTGTTTATGAAGTGTGGTTCACTTCTATTATGATTTATTCACTTGCGTCTGATTTTCTTGATCCCCCATATCACATATGATTATTTACAGCTTTACATACTCAGTACATATTTCGTACTGACGTCCCTCATGGGGGACCTGCATTTCATGCTGCAGGCACAGGTGCTTCAGCTCATTCACAACATAGATAGGAGCCAGGTCATACAGCTATTGTTGGTGAGCTCTAGTTTGCTTCAGAGCTTTTCGAGTCGATCCCTTATGTTTTGTTATTGTACAGGAGTCATGTGTGGGCGGGGGTTTGTCCCGACCCTAGTTATGTCATGTATATCCTAGAGGCTTTGTAGACATAAGAAAGGGTAAAGTCATGGAAGTTTATATAGTGATGTTATATTTATATATGTGGTTGCCCCGACAGCCAAGTATTATATATATATATATATATATATATATATATATATATATATATATGTGTGTTGTGCTGATACAGGTAATTAGACCCTTCTATATGCAACGAAGTGCTGTCCAAATTTTTTTGAAAGTACAGGTTTTTGAACGGGTTCTCCTGGGCCTTCTCGGCTTCGGGTGCCAGTCCGGCCCGATGGGATTTTGGGGCGTGACAGAACCAATCAGAATGAGGCAGAAGAGGTTATTTAAACTTTGATTGCCTACCTCCTAAAACTATAAATAAAAGGGTTACATAATTTTCTGAGGTCATTCTGCAAGCATTGGAGAAAGCTCTGCATTGACTACACAGAGAATTGACTAACATAATTCTGCCCGTAGATCAACTCGATAAGATGAAGTGTTGTCTGACATTCTTGGAGATCCAAATGCATTTCTAGGAGGTTCAAATCATCCTACATTCGAGAAACACGCTATTGACGACCCTCGAATCATGAAAAAAACTTAGAAGAGAAGAATCAAGAGAACAACAGAATTGTACTCACAAGATTCATTTAAATAAAATTATTCTTTTTGTTTATTTTAATTTTGCTTGCAGTTAATTTTCAACACTACGAACACGCCCAGTGGGACCAGTTCTGCTCTTCATCTCTTCCTTCTACAAATTGAAAAATTACAAATTCAACTACTGCAATGAACTTCAGAAGAATCAATGATGTTTCGTGAAAAGTTTTCTACTGCTACATCTACCGAGATCAAACTTGTTGGTCCCATCAATCGACATAATCTCAACTCTTGTGCTTTGGATGGATCTCAATACTTTACTTTTTTTTAGAAAACGAAAAGAAGAAAATCTCAAATTTTGGCTATAACTACAACCCCTGGGGGCAACTTTGGATCTATGTTATCAGATGAACTGTCTACAAATTTGGAGAATATGAGGAATTAGCAAATTCTCCAACTCCAATGAAAGTCAACACTTTCATGGTTGATGCGATTGACATAGATGAGAAGTTTGCAATGATGGAGCAAATCATTAAAGCCTTGAAGAAGTCTCATCAAATCGCCCGACTTATGAGCAAGTTAGATCTCTACAATTCTGGAGAGTCAAATTATAATCTAACACCACAAGAAAAAGTTGGTGAATCTCTCATCAAGTCAAGTGACAATCAATGCACTGATCGATCCGCTTCAGTGGCCACTCTAACAGTTCAACAACTGCAAGATATGATTGCAAACACTATCAAGGCATAATATAGCGGTCCATCACAAGGTTTTGTAGGATACTTAAAACTTTATTTTAAGTAAATCAAGGATTTATCGATGCCAATCTGATATCAACCGCCAAAGTTTCAACAATTTGATGGAAAAGAAAACCAAGGCAAAACATTGTTTATTTTTATTGAAACTTGTAGCGGTGCCGACACACATGGTGATCTTCTTGTCAAGAAGTTTGTTCACTCTTTGAAAGGCAACAGCTTTGATTGGTACACGGACTTAGAGTCTGAATCAATTAATGGTTGGGAAAAATTAGAAAGCCATTTTCTAAATCGTTTCCACAACACCTGTCGTACGGTCAGCATGATGGAGTTGACAAATACAAGACAAAGTAAAGATGAGCCTGTAGTGGACTACATAAATCATTGGCGAACATTGAGCTTTGATTGCATGGATCAACTTTCTAAAACTTCTGCGGTTGAAGTTTGCATTCAAGGAATGCATTGGGGCCTTGTGTATATCCTTCGAGGAATTAAGCCTAGAACTTTTGAAGAATTAGCTACGTACGCTCATGACTTGGAGTTAAGCATTGTAAGTCATAGAATGACGTCACCCATTTTTTATCCTAGAAAAAAAATCACGAAATTCAATGACTCGTCAGAGGATCAAATTAGGGAATCTATGGAGACAAGTGTGAGTTCTAAGAAGGCCACCACAGGACAAAAGTTAAAACAGAAAGATCTAAAGCAATAAATGCGAGATATGAAAAATCAACCAACCTTGAAGGAGTTACAAGCAAGGGTATATCCCTTTTAAGACTGATGTTCCTGGGATTCTCGACGAGTTGCTAGCCAAAGGAGTTATTGAACTCCCTAAGTCTAAGCGAACTGAAGAATCAAAGAAAGTCGACGATCCTAAGTATTGCAAATTTCACCGTATGGTTAGTCATCACACCATAAAATACATCATTCTGAAGGAAAAGATCATGGCATTAATGTAAGAGGGAAAGATCATCATTGATGATGGCAATACAGTTGATGCAAATCATGTTAGCATTGAACTGGACCATAAAAAGGGTTCATTTTATAAAGTTTTACAACCCATATGCTCTGTGGCATCACCAAAAGGTGATGAGTCATCATGCTATAATTTGGGAGCTTTGACACAATTGAGGTTCCCACTCTAAAGAAAACAACAAAAAAGTCTATGTCAAATGACTTCTCCAATAGCAAGAGGGGTAACACTTGGACGTTGATCGCTTGTAAAAGAAAAAAATGTCAACGGACTTCTAAACTCCAACTTCTAAAAGTCGACACAAGATCAAGTGCAAATCCACTTCAACCAATGGGGGTAATAAATACCAAACTGAAGTGCAACAATACTTCATTACAAAGGGTTTGGAAGGAAAATTACATTACAAAAATTCTTTCCCAGAATGTTCCTTGACGCACGAGCCTAAACTGCAAGTCAAAATGCTCCTTGATGCACGAGCCTAAATTGCAAATCAAAAATGCTCTTCGACGATGATCCTAAACTGCAAGTTAAAATGCTCCTCGACACACGAGCCTAAACTGCAAGTCAAAAATACTCCTCAACACATGAGCCTAAACTGCAAGTCAAAATGCTCCTCGACGCATGACCTTAACTGCAAGTTAAAATGCTCCTTGACGACGATCCTAGACCGCATGTCAAAAATGCTCCTCGACATATTAGCCTAAATCGCAAGTCAAAATACTTCTTAACTCACAAGCTTAATCTGCAATTCAAACACTCCTAGACCTCATGAATCTAAAATGTGAATGGATGTCCAAAAAAATGTAAAAAAAGAACAAAAAAAAGAGAAAAGAGTATGAAGCTTGAATGCATAGGTGGAGTCCTTTGAAGATGCCGTCTTGGAATCAAAAGAATTATTCATTATCTCCCAAGCAATGAAATCTTCTCGACAAGGAAAAGAATTTTAGTGCTTTGAATACTGCTCGAGTATGACCTTCAACATATTGCCCCAGTGATTCGGTCCAAAACTTGAAGTAGAAGATAAAATTCATGAAGTATCCAAATAAGAAGAGATTTAGGCTGCAAATCTAAAAATATACCTGAAAAAATATAGAAGTTCAATGATGGTGGTTTTCCCGTGAGATGTAGATCTTTGAATCTACTTTCCAACAAAAAAAATAATACCTGATTTTGATACTTCTACGCCGAGATATGAAATTTATCATGACGCTGTGCAAAACTGATAAAATCAGCGAGCCAAGATTAGAATACCGAATTTGCAGCAATACACGAGATGATTCTGGTGCAATCTGATTATGATTTCCACATGAGATGTAGTTCTGTGAATCTACATTCCAACACAAAAAACCTCACTTGCTTTCGATACTCCCACATCGAGATATAAAATTTATCATGATGTTGGGCAAAGCTGATAAAACTAGCAAACCAAAATTAAAAGATCAATTTTGGGGCAATATCTGAGATGATTCTGATGTAATCTGATTGTGATTCCAACCATAGACGTAGTTCTATGAGTCTCGTTTTCAATGCAGAAAATGACTTTTGATTTTGACGTTCCTAAGTCAAGATTTGAGAATTTTTGTAAGGCTACACAAAACAAATAAAAAGTGATGAAACAGAACTGAAAGTCTGCTTCGAAAGGATAGCTGGACAGATCTTGAGAGAATATGAGTGTGGTTTTCACGTAGAACATAGTATCATGAGTCTACTTTCCAACACTACAAGTCGTTCGTGATTTAGACTCCTCCACGATGCTTTATGAAGCTTCTCCCATAGATGCCCCAAAGTTCCCGAAAACTCAATTGTGAAAAAAAAAGCAAAAAAAGGAGAAGATGGCGAGTTGAATTGCGGATCAGGCTGAATTACAATGACTTAATGGGGTGGTGATGCTGTTTTATAGACTCTGAAGGGCCCCAATTTGGTTTCCAAAAGGAATCTGCTGAACAAGTTGTCTTCAAGAAGAACTGGGACGTCCAAGTGTCCAAAATAAGTCAAATTCCTAATCCATTTTGAAGTGGAATAGTATCATTATTTAATACTATTAAAATTTGATATAAGACTAATACCTGAATCTTACATGATTTGGATATATTTAGGTTTAAACAGAATTTTCACTCTTTAGGAAGGGACTCACGTTATTCTACCCAGATTATGATGACTTCGAGAAGTTGAATTTTGACAAAATGCTCAACTCATGCAAAAGGGAGGGGGGAGCCTTCGATATGTATTAATTAGTTGGCTTTAGCATGTCAATGAGGAAAATGAGACACAATTAAAGAGTTCGGTTATATTTGATTCTGTCAAATTTGAATATTTTGCGAGGATTAAATTATGCTCACACACACATACAAAAAATGGGGCTCCAGAAATACTTCAAATCTCATCTCTAATAGGTCCGACAAATCAAATATCGCGACGAGCCTTGAAGTAGAAGGCATCTATAGATACGTAAAATTTATTGGGTCAAATTCATATAAAAATTGGATTTGATCCATATTTTATTGGGTCTAAAATTATTTTGATCTATAAAAATAATAAGTCTACTTTATTCCTCAGTAAGGACATCAAGTTTCATCTTACCCTGAGGATTGAAATCATGCCATGTGTCAAGTAACGTGGCATCCAAGTCAAATTAAAGACCAATGAGGCAAGGTCGTACACTAAAATAATGTGGCAATCCAAGTCAAGTTCAAGAGCCAATGAAAACATCTCTAAGTGTCTCAAATGACATATTTTTGGCCAATCACAAGCAACTTATCGCATAACATTTGCAATAAGCCTGAAAACTAAATTGACCAATCAAAATGAGGCAGGGGAGGTTATTTATACTTGGACTGCCTACCCCCTACAACTATAAATAGAAGGGTTACATAATTTTCTGAGGTCATTCTGCAAGCATTGGAGAAATCTCTGCATTGACTACACAGAGAATTGACTAACAGAATTCTGCCGGGAGATCAACTCGACAAGAAGAAGTGTTGTTTGACATTTTTGGAGATCCAAACGCATTTCTGGGAGGTTCAAATTATCATATATTCAAGAAACACACTACTGACGGCCCTCAAATCACGAAAAAAGCTTAGGAGAGAAGAATCAAGAGAACAACAGAATTGTACTCATAAGATTTATTTAAATAAAATTATTCTTTTTGTTTATTTTATTTTTGCTTGTAGTTCATTTTCAGCTAAAAAAATTTATTGCGAATAAATTTTGGCATGCCCAGTGGGACTAAATATGCCCTTTATCTCTTCTCTCATAAATCAGATTTGCAAATTTGTAGCCCCTACATAAAGATGAAAGAATATTTCAAGACTCGTCATCAAGTCTACATTTCGACAAGCCTTGAAGTAGGGGGTATTTGTAGACATCAAAACTTTGTAAAACTCTACAAGAAGAATTCAAATTCTGTTAGATTCTTGACATTTGTAGACATCTAATATTTGTGGTACTCTACAAGAAGAATTCAAATTCTATTAGAGTTCTTGACATTTGTAGACATCTAAAATCTGTGAGACTCTACAAGAAGAATCAATATTTTGTTAGAGTTCTTGGGAGCTACTTTATCCTAAATCTAGCTTGGTGGCTACTCTATTCTAAACCATAAATTACAGCTATATAAAGGGGGCAAATATTCCCTTAAAGAGGCAAGTCCGATATCTCTGAAATTCATGACATATTCATAAATAGATCAAAACCGAGATCAAAATCTTCTCTTCTTGATAATCAAACACATCAAGAAGATCCACAAACTATCCTTTCATAGAGATCAAATCCAAATATTCCTATGTTCAAGAAATACACTACTAAATGATGGCCCTCGAATTACGGAGAAATGCATATCAAATCTAAATATTCCTCCGTTCGAGAATTACGTCACTAACGGCCCTCGAATTATAAAAAAATTTATATCAAATCCAAATAAGCCTATGTTCGGGAAATACGCTACTGACGGTCCTCGAATTATGAAAAAAATAAGAGAGAAGAATCAAGGAAGAAACAGATTTGTACCCACATCGTTTATCAATAAAAAATCATATTTTTTCATATTTTTAGTTGTAATTGCAAGTTATTTCTGTCACTGTAAAAATTTATTGGAAACAAACTAGAAGCCTAATGGGACAAAATCAAAAAGATCCATTAACTCTTCTTTTATGGATGTAAATCCAAATATTCCTATGTTTGAGAAATACGCCACTAACGGCCCTCGAATTACGGAAAAATCTATGTCAAATCCAAATATTTCTAAGAAATACGCCACTAACGACCTTCGAATTATGGAGAAATTCAAATCAAATCCAAATATGCAACAGTTCGAGAAATACGCCACTACCAACCCTCAAATTACGAAGAAATTCATATCTAAATCTTCATTCAACAAATTGAAAAATCACATATTCAACTACTGCAATGGACTCCAGAAGAATCAATGACGTTTCGTGCAAAAAGTCTTCTACTGCCACATTTACTGAGATCAAACTTGTTGGCCCCATCAATCAACACAATCTCAACTCTTGTTCTTTGGATAGATCTCAATACTTCATTATTTTGGAGATGACGAAAAGCAGAAAAATCTCAAATTTTGATTATAACTACAACCCCTGGAGGCAACTTTGCATCTATGTTATCAGATCAACTGTCTGAAACTGTCTGCAACTTTGGAGAATCTAAGGACTTAGAGAATTCTCCAACTCCAATAAAAGTCAACACTTTCATGGTTGATGCGGTTGACATGGAAGAGAAGTTTGCAATGATGAAGCAAATCATTAAAGCCTTGAAGAAGTCTGTTGATGAGAAAGATCATCAAATTGCCTGACTTATGAGCAAGTTAGATCTCTGCAATCTCGGAGAGCCAAGTTATTAAAACTTTGGCGATTGATATCCAATTGGCATCAGTAAGTCCTCGATTCGCTTAGGGAGCACCTTGACGAGCCTTGAACTAGGGAGCATCTGTAGACATGTAAAATTTATTAGGTCAAATTCATTAAATTTGGATTTGATCCATATTTTATTGGGTCTAAAATTATTTTGTGCTATAAAAATAATAAGCTCATTTATTCCTCATTAAGGACTTCAAGGTCCATCTTACCTTGAGGCCCAAACTTATGCCATGTGTCAAGTGAGGTGGCATCCTAGTCAAATTAAAGACCAATGAGGCAAGATCACACACTAAAATAATGTGGCAATCCAAGTCAAGTTCAAAATCCAATGAAACATCGCCAAGTGTCTCAAATGATAATTTTTGGCCAATCATAAGCAACTTATCACATAACATTTGTGATAAGCTTGAAAACTGAATGGACCAATCAGAATGAGGCAGAAGAGGTTATTTACACTTGGACTGCTTACCCCCTACAACTATAAATAGGAGGGCTACATAATTTTTTGAGGTCATTCTACAAGTATTGGATAAAGCTCCGTATTGACTACATAGCTCTTTAAAGAATCGACTAACGAAATTCTGCCAAGAGATTAACTCGACAAGGCGAAGTGTTGTCTGACATTCCTAGAGATCCAAACACATTTCGAGGAGGTACAAGTCATCCTACATTCGAGAAATACGCTACTGATTGCCCTCGAATCACGGAAAAAGCTTAGGAGAAAAAGATCAAGAGAACAACAAAATTGTACTCACAATAATCATTGAAATAAAATTATTCTTTTTTGTTGATTTTATTTTTGCTTACAGTTAATTTTCAGCACTATGAAAAATTATTGTGAATAGTCCCTAATCAAACATAGAATAAAATACTACTTTTTATTATCCTTTATCTCTCATATCAAACAACTCCTAATAGTTAAACACTTTAGATGCTACCAAACTGTAGTACATCCCTTATAATTGATTTACAACAGTGTCATCCCAAAGTATAACTCCACAATACGTAACTTTTGATAATACCAAAAATATCAAGCACATTAGTGTTGACATGCATGTATAATTCATAAATCAATTAAATATTTAATTATAAATCTAAGTATTATTATTATATATATTAATTTAAAATCATTATATATAAATTCATAAACATTAAATTCGAGGTAGTCCTCTTTGAATTAATTTTTACTGTGAGAATTAACGAAAAAAGAAAATTCATGTGCTATGAAGAAACTATATCCAAGGATTTGGCTATTTACGGAGGGATTTATGGCCATAAAACCAATTTCAAGACCATAAATTTGATCATAGAAAATATTGATGATGCTTGATCGAAGCTTAATAAATAAGGGAAAAGGCATTGTTTACACCCCAAACTATAGTCGAAAAGTCGAATCCACACCTAAACTATATAAATGACCTATTACACACCTTAACTATAAAAAAAATGATATTTTTTACACCTTGTCAGATATTACATCACTTGCATGTGGTGTGGTGTGGTGTGGTGTTTTACACGCGCTGCCACATTAGCACCACGTCAGTATAATTCGAAAAAATAAGGAAAAAGGCATCGTTTTCACCCCAAACTATAATCGAAAAGTCGAATCCACACCTAAACTATAAAAGTGACCTATATCACACCTTAACTATAAAAAAGTGATACTTTTTACACCCTGTCAGGCGTTACACCACTTGTGTGGTGTTTTACACGCGTTGCCACGTCAGCATAATCTGAAAAAATAATAAATTTATTATTTTCATAATTTTTACTTTTTTCTTTTTAATTTAAATTTTTTACTTCTTCTTCAATGTCTAAAACCTCCATTGTTGTCAATGTCCAAAACCTCCATTACCTCCATTACACCATATTCACCACCATAAACTTTATCCCACCAACAAAATTACCATAATAATTAATTTCTTCTAACATTGTTCTTTATCCATAACCCATCGTCTTTTCTTAAAAAAAATAAAAAAATTCTCAGCTATATTGGCCATTATTATTTCAAAAAATGGTCACTCGACTGTTGGCCTCTGTGTTTTAAATGGTAATGACCAACACGTTTCCGTACTTTTTCTATTTGTTTTTTCAGCTGTAATGTAAAAAAAAAAAACTAATATGGTAGCAAGCTACATTTTTGGATGGATTAATAATTAACAGACAGAGAGGAGAAAGTCGAGGATGAATCCGACTTTTTCGACAAGAATTCACCGGAAAACATCCTTGCTACAAAATGTTATATATATATATATATATATATATTTATAAAATTTAGTTTTGCTTGTTTAAACATCAAATACAATTTGATTTTGTTCATTGTGAAATTGACATTGATTCGATGAAGGTGAAGGATGAATTGTGTTATTTGAGGATGGGGTTGGAATTTGAAGGTGGGATGATGAAAAAACTGTGTTGGTTGGGGTGGGGGTGATGAAGAAGAAGATGATTTGGGGTTGGGGTTGGAGTTTCGGGGTGGGTGGTAATGAAGAAGATGATGGTTTGGGGGTGGGGGTGATGAAGAAGATGATTGTTTGGGGGTGGGGAGATGGATGTTGGGGGTTGGGAAAGGAGTATTTTAATTTTTTTAATTATTTTTTGTATTAATTTTTAATTTAAACGCGCCAATTTTTATTTAAATAATTATGTATTTTCCACACAGATCTAGGGAGTAAAAAGTATCACTTTCTTATAGGTAAGGTGTGTAATAGGTCACTTATATAGTTTAGGTGTGGATTCAACTTTTCGACTATAGTTTGGGGTGGAAACGATGCCTTTTCTCTTAATATTTTTAATCGTTTACTTTTATTATTTAATAGGCTGGACGCACCTAAAATAAGTGTAACACACGCGCCTTAAAATCGGGATCGCAAGGAGGTAATAATATCACTTTTATATAGTTAAGGTGTGTAATAGATCACTTATCTAATTTAAATGTGGCTTCGACTTTTCTTGTATAGTATGAGGTGGAAATGATTCCTTTTCCCAATAAATAATTACTTCTTTCTCAAAAAATCATACGTGATACTTTCGCCTCATACAACTTCATTCTTAACATTCCATCATCATAATCATTCTAACATTCCATCATCATAATCAGTAATCAATTTTGAGAAAACTCTGAAAATTATGGTAGTCACTAGTGCCTCATAATTCAATCACTAATACTCCCTCAATTTATCTTATTTTTCTTTTTAATCTTCATCTATATCTATGTCTATATTTATATCTATATCTATAATAATAATAATAATAATAATAATAATAATAATAATAATACAGTCATAAAATTACTTAAGATTCTTTTCTATTTCGGTTGGTGCTTTGGTTCGGTCTTCCGACTTGGGCTTAATCCGATATTATTATAGGTCTGGTAGGCTGAGTGGCATACCCCAGCCTAAGAGATCCTGTAAATGGTATCAGAGCCTGTGAATTTTCATAGTAAATATGTTAGGTGAGGTGAAGATGTTTAGCATAGATATAAGACTCTTCTAATTATGGATATGGGAGAAGTAAGTACTAAAAGTACAAAACTCGAAGAGGTAGATTTACCTCAAGATATGGATCTACTAAATAAATGGACTATTCCTAAAGTTGAATTAAAAACCATCTATGAATACGGATTTTTTGATAAAATAAAACATAAACAAATTATTAAAACAACGGAACAATCTCTTGCTTTAAATGCTGATGAACAGACTCTTCAACTTCTAAATAAGCGTGATATTGATATTTTTAAACGTAATTATAATTATATGCATATTGGCTTAGTTCAAATTGTCTTTCGGCCTCTAACTCTAAAGGGTCTTCCCGAAATATTTTTAGCTGCTTTACGGGATGCCAGAAATCTAAATTTTCGAAAATCCTTAATGGGATCTATTGAATCTACTCTTGCATATGGTCCTGTATATTTTAATACTCAACCAAATTTACAATTATCTTTGACTGATGTAAATATTCTTCATGCTCTAACATTGAATGTAAAAACTCATGGGTATGATTATGCCCCTGGATCTGAACTTATCGGATTATCTTACCGCATATATTATCGATTATTATCAACTCTAAATCCTCGATGTAAGTTAATTGATGACAATTCTGATTGCACTATGCTTATCGAAACTAATTTTATAAAATCTAGGGTCACTACCCGAAGACCTATTAGATGGGATGAAATTGATTTTCCCCAAACTTGGATATTAAATTCAGTCACTTCCCCAAAACAATTGGCGGAGGACATGACTAATTCAGAATTAACTCAAGTAACTCAAAACTTTGATGGGCGAATTTGTCTACAATTCGATAGCAATCCTCCCGTCTATAGAAATTCTTTTTCTTTACCACGAAGGCTCTCTTCAATACATCATATTTCTCCGATTGAACCGACTGAACCCAATTATGAACCAGCTAGGAATCGAGCGGCATCTTTGTATACTATTAATTCTGCAGATTCGCATGTTACACCTAAAGGTGTAGAAAAGATAAAAATCATTCAAAAACTAATATAGTTCAAGATTTTGATAATGAAAATCCTACTCCATCTGAAATGGATTTTGACATAAATTCTGTTTAACCATGATGCCACAACTTATTGATTTTAGTCCTGGTTCTCAGGCAAGAAAATATATTCAAAAAGAATTTTTTTCTGAAAAATGGGAAACCTTTAGAACTTGGTTTTTTGAAACCTATACTTCTGATGAATTGAAAAATATTTCAGAAGAATTCTATGAAATTTGTGCTTTACATAATAAAATCATTTTCTTTGTCCCATGGTTCATGTCTGCATATTTACCATCCTATGTCAAAATTATCGAATGATCTTATCAAAATTCTGATGGATCAATTACTCAAGCACTCTACCCTCCTCAGTCTTCCTTTATCTTACCCAATAATACTGGCATGACTTTTTCTGCTTTTCAAAAGTTTGTTAGTGAAGATGTGGGAAAAATTACTGTTTCTGAAATAAATAACCTTATCGCCCAAAATAATTATTTAAGTCTTTATGTTAAGGTTTTAGGCGAACACATTTCCTCTCTTGATAAAAAACTTGACGAATTAATTGAGCTAGTTAACAAACTTAGCTCTCAGATGAATTCCTCTAACATTCCTTCTACTTCCAAAATCACTGATAAAGACGAATATATTCTATCCAAACCTTGTATTCAAAGACCTCCTGAAATAGACGGATTTGAAAAGGTTTCTCAATTAGACCAATTAGAAAAACTCTTAGATAAAAAATTCTCTCGCTTAAACATTCAACCCCTTAATATTTCTGATGATTTTGTACAAAATCTTGAGTCCAATTTTGCTGAGAATATTGATTCTGCTGAAAATCCTGACATTCTAATCTCTTCCAAGCTTAATAAGCTCAAAGGTATGATTAAAAAACAGCCTGGCAAGAAGTATGCTGATATTCCCCGTATGTCTACTGCATATTATCCACGCCCAACTCCTCAAGATGCTCTGATACCATTTACAGGATCTCTTAGGCTGGGGTATGCCAAATAATAATAATAATAATAATAATAATAATAATAATAATAATAATAA
>NC_061112.1:109233057-109248303 GCF_002878395.1 Capsicum annuum | reverse complement strand
AGCAAAGAATCGACAATCTTCGAGGCATGAAATCGCCACACGCAGTTATCGTCCAAACATCACAGTGAATATCTTGTTGTGCTTGATTTAATAACCTTAAATTGGATATTGTGTGTAATTGCAATGTTTGACATGCACATAATCATATTTTGTTTGTCAATGAAGATTGACTTGACATTTACCTCATTCAAAGAGGCATTGTGTCTCAAGAGAGTAGTCTAGACATCAAGTATCCTCTTTTTTTTTGGCGTACCCTCTTAATCTTGGATGGCTCAACTATTTTAGCCTCCAATATTTGTTCAATAACCTGTAACTCATTATTTCTATTAATACTTTCAATACTCATTTCGTTTTCATCCATTCCAAGCACAACCCTTGTGAAAAATGAAACAACAAAAGATAAATAACAATTTAATTTAGAATATATATCTTCAACAAGTAAAATCATTAAAGAGTAAGTCATAGTAAACTATTGTCCATGAGGCATAACGGTCAAAGTCTTGCCTCTAGGGCAAGAGTTATAGGTCATCTGCCAAATCATTATAGACTATGGCAGTGTAAATTTTTCCCCATTGGGCACAACTATCTAAGTCTTGCCTCTGGGGAAAGAGTTATATGTCATCTGCCAAATCATTACAAACTAAGGCAGTGTCAACTATTACCCATGGGGCATAACTTGAAATGTATGGCAGAATCTGAAGATGCTAAAATCGCACTTGAAACTACTGAATAAGACACACTATAGGGGTGATTCTGAGAGGGTTGTTTACTTCAGAGATAAAAAAGAAGGACTTTCGGTATTAGAATCTTTAACCCGGATAAGATGGTACAAACACACTTTTGAGATGAGTTTATGGGCTCTAAGATAACATATAAAGTTCTATCTAGGTGCTAAAGAATGCCCCTCCCATTCTCAGACTAGTTCATTCAGAAAAGAAAAAGTGACTCTTTGGGTTCGACAATTTAGTATGGCATAACATGAATGGAGCCAGTCCATTCCTAAGATAGCATCAAAGTCAACCATCTCAAGCTCTATGAGGTCTGCCACAGTATCCCGGTTACAAACAGTCACAACACAATCCCTATACACCTTTTTAGCTACAACAGGATCTCCCACCAGAGTGGAAACAGAGAAACGTTCAATAATCACATCGGGCTCAAACCCAAAACCAACAGTCACATAAGGGGTCACATAGGATAAGGTAGACCCGGGATCAAGTAACACGTAAACATCACAAGAAAAGATTTGAAATGTACAGATAACTACATCTGGTGAGGCCTCTGCCTCCTGGCGGTTGGTCAAGGCATACAACCGGTTGCGGTCATTTCCAGTGGCTGAAGTGGCACCCTTCTGAGGTGGTGGTGTAGAAAAATTCACCTGTGACTTGGCTCCTCCAACATTAATCCTTGCTGTTGGACAGTCTCTCTGGATATGGCTTGGATGGCCGCACGAATAACACACCAAAGTGCCAAATTGACATCTCCCTAGATAATTTCTCCCGTATCTTCCACAGCGCGGGTAGGACCGAGAGGTCTGAGCTACACTTTCCTGCGACTATGCACCCTACATCCTCGGCCCTTAACTAGACTAAAAATTCTGGGTGTGCTACTCAGTTGGGGGTATGAACACCGGAGCACTAGCTGCAGACTGCGCATTACCCCAATTCTTTCTCTTTTGCCATTTTTTACCCTAATTACCGCTCTGCTCCTGCCTATAGCTCTGGTCTGCTATTTTGGCTCTCTTTACCTGCATGTCCTTCTCCCTAGATTTAGCAATCTTATTTTTCTTCTCCTCAACTTGTTGCATGTGGACTGATAGTCTAGCGAAGTCCATGTCCCTATTCAACATTGCTCCCTGACATTCAAGTACCAAGTCATCTGAAAGGCCGGATGCAAATTTCCTCATTGGGGCCATCATATTTCCAGTCATCTCAGGAGAATAACGGGCTAGTTGGTTGAACTTCAGAGTGTACTCCTAGACACTCATCTCTCCTTGCTTCAGGTTTATGAATTTTTCAGCTTTGGCTTTCCTCAGCTCTAGAGGGAAGAACCGATCAAGGAAGGCTTCTACGAACTCGCCCCAAACTGTGGGTTCAACACTCTCACCCTTTGCATCCTTCCACTCGCTATACCATTAGTTCGCTATATCCTTAAGCTGGTATGCTACCAATTCAACCTCTTCCACCTGGTCTACATGCATTACCATGAAGATCTTCTCTATTTCGTCCACAAACTCCTGTGGATCCTCTTCTACCTTAGTGCCAGAAAATTTAGGCGGGTTCATTCTCATGAAATGACCCACCCTAGTAGCCTCAGAAGTAGCAGATACAGACCCAGTATCCTCCGACCTCTGAGTCTATGCGGCCACCAGTTGTGTAAGCATGTGAATGGACTGTCTAAATTTTGCATTAGATATGTCCCTCTGAAAAGATTGGGGATGGTTAACATTTGTTCTTGGAGCTTAAGGAGGACTGGTCGGGACTGGAGGTACTCTCGGAGTAGGAACAGGTCTGGGGTGTACGCTCTGTTATGGGTCCACATCCCATGGGTGGGGTAAACTTTATCATCCTGAGTATTTTGATTGTTGGAACGACGAGGAGGCATGACTGCTTTTTTTGAAATACAAGAGATCATCTGATTAAGGGACAGATTAGAATCTAAAGCATGAACTAAATCACAAAGAGGGAAAATATTCCTAAACGCCTAATAGTCTCATGCTTATAAGTGTGGTGCGCTACACACCCATAAACAAGACTCTACCCGCTGATATTTTGCAGACACCCTGGGACCATGAACCTGGCTTTGATACCAAGTTTATCATGACCCGACCCGAATCGAGGCCCTAGCCGTGATGATCATCCCAAACCATGAAGGCTCGGACGCCCCTCTCTATCTGGTAGTCATGCACAATGTTCATATAAATAAAAAAAATGCGAAACAAAAATTAATACGGAATCATGTTCAATTCTAAATTTAAAATAATGATGAAAACTTCAATTCAACAATATCTAAATAACATCTGACTCTGTCTGCGAAATCTCTACTATATCTCAAAATAATACTATCTGAAATCTGGGACAAGGCCCCCAGTAGACCAAAGCTATGACAATGATAAATAACTGTAAAACATTAGGCCTTCTGGAATATAGAAGGCTCACCACTGAACTCTACTCTGTTGTCCGAAAATATCTACTGCTTATGAGGACCCCTAGACTGAGCCTCAGAACCTGAGATGTACAGATGTACTGGTATGCAGAGCAAATCCAAAACAATCATTTATATTCAACATATATGATAGCAATTTAAAATAGTTCATAAACATATCATATAGTAAGAAATCACATGGGCATTTTAAAAGACTCTGTGAAAACATCTGAACTCTGTGACACTCTTTGTATTACTTCTGCGCTAGGTGGTATACCCTACAACTCTGAAATTCCACGGGCTATATGGAAACTACCATTAACTTGGCAGCCAAGCCCCCAACCCAAGTGTGCCGCAAGGGTCAAAGTCTTTTTATCTACTACGCCACACAGCCGCCGCCAACGTACAATAATAATCTACCCGTATCGGCAAATACGGCTTTAGGCTAAGAGTTACTTGAACTCAAGCCCTCTTCGGGTAACCACCTAACCCTCTTTAAGCCCATTTTTAACTCTTTTAAAATCATGCATTTTCTGAAAACATATTCTGAAAACATACTCTGAAATCTCTTACTCTGTTATGGCATACATACTTATGGTATTGTCATACAATTGACTTGTAAGTCACATCTCTGAACCATTATTAGCTTATATAAATCTCTGTTTTCAAAACACAAGTTTTGAAACCACCATTTCAATATATCAATTCAAAGAAACTCTTTCTCAAACCTCATGTAAACACATGCAAGGAACTCTCTTTGTCAAGCATTTCAATAATACAAAGTGATCATGTCAAGTTCTCAATTCACATGCAATTGTTTCTGTTAAACACAAGAACATATTTATAACAAAAAACACCCTCTCAATAATTTCAAATCATGTTCAAACACTTTGATATTGCGAAAACATCTTTCAAATCACAAAACAGGTATTCCAACTCTTTTCCACAAAATCATAATCTTTAATTCAATACAAGAGAGGAAGTTCAGAATTTATGCTCTCAAACAATTTAAAAATCTCAAATTCCATACGTATACGTATACGTATACATATAAATCAATTTAAGGGATAGGACCACAAGGTCAAAACAATAGTAACATTGAAACATTCGGAATACGAAATTTAAACATAGATTCCCAAAACCCCTTTGAGATTCATGCATAAAAATCTTAAAATCATGCTCTAATGATTTAAAGCCCATGTAGTTTTTAGGATAAACCCTACGTACCTCTATTTCAGAAAATAATGGATGATTCTTGAAGCTTACAGATTGTGGATTCCAAATCTATAATTATCTTCTAATACCCACGGTTGAATCTTGAGTTATTTGAATTTTTAGTTTGAAACCCTTGGGAGTGTTCTTGAGTATGTTGGGTGAATTCTAATGGATTTTGGTGTATTTGGGATTAAATCTTGTGTTTAATATGATTGAGGAATAAAAAATACCCAAAATACCCTTAAAATCTTAGAGAAAACTAAAACGGCCTGGGGCAATATCCAAGGCGTGGCCCTGGGTTGAGCACCGTGATAGCCAGGGCGTCGCCTCACCTATCGCCTTGCTCACTCCCAGGTGAGGCAATCAGCGAGCCACCGCGGGTTAATCGCCCTGGCTCACTGGTTCGTCAACCCAAACTCGCCCTTAAGCTCGTCTAAAAATTTTGAAACTCACCTGAGACGTACTCTTGACTTGCCCCATCGTGTATCAACAAAAAATCAAGAAACAGAGGTCGGGAAGATAAATAAAATCTCTAAAGATTGAGAGTTAAAAATGAGACCAAGTCTCTTTGACATTTAGAAAAATTTTCTAGTCTTAACTCACTATGCATGTTACTAAGAGCTAATACACGTACGAACTTTTATGGGGTGTTACACTACAGGACCTGCCTCAACACCTTGGTCCTTCCTCTACTGCTTAAACTAAGTATGAGCAACATACTGCAACTGATACGCAGCCAACTCTTCACTCTCACTCGAAGTGATTCCCATAATATCAGTCATCTTCTGCACCCATATCCAGAAACTCCTATGGATCCTCCTCAGACTTGGATCCAGAAAACAGGGGATTCATCTGAGTGAAATCCTGAATCCTTACTGCAATTATATTTTCCACTAGATTGGATGGGGAAATAACTTATTGATTGTTCTGAGTAGCTACCGAACTGGCTAAGGCAGTGAAAGCTACCCAAAATTCAGTATAGGAGACATGATCATTCAGGGGACCTTTCTAAACAGGTGGGGGTACAGGTTGATCCCCATTCATTCTTTCATTGTTTCTTCTGAGATACATTGTCTATAAATGGAATGAAGGATGAGTTTGAAAAGAGAGTTTAAATAGAGCTCATGCTCTCTCATACGACATAAACACTGAAAAAAGGAAAACTTTCCTAAAACATTTCATAGTCTCTTGTTTATAAGTGTGGCGCGCTTCACACCCATGCACAAGACTCTACTCAACACGGCTTTTAGACTCCCTAGGACACTTTATAACCTTAGGCTCTGATATCAATTTTTATCACAACCCGAGGCTATCCCCTAGTCGCAACAATAGTGCTTACGGTCATAAGTAACCAAAAGTTAACCTATAAGTCGGTAACTACTGTGAGCACTAAATATAATAACGCTGATTTAACATATATGGAAGATAAACTGATAAAATACTGTAAAACTAGATATTGAGATATGAATCAAAACATGTCTGAAATATCTAATAACAACTGAAATGATTGACTGATTGTCTAACTAAGTGTATGAAAACCTCTACACCAATTGTGGAGTTGATGGGACAAACCCGCAACTAACTCCAACTAACTGAACATATAAAAATACTGAAGTAACTAAAGTAAGAAAATCATGTCCTCGGTGAATAAGGACTCACCACTATAGTAGCTGAGTACGCTGAGCTATCTAAGAGAGGTCGAAAAATTAAGTGTCTGAACCTATGTTATAAGAAAACATAGCACAAAGAAAAGTATGTGATCAATACTTTGAATGTACTAGTACGTGAGCTAAGGACTGACTGAAATGCATGAGATAACTGAGAATAAATGTATGAACATGTAAAAACCTGAGAAGGCAAGACCAAGTATAAATATGTTACTGAGATTATCTATAATCTGAAAGACTAAAATTTGTATAACTAAAAATATGTACACTTTGTCAAGCAAACCTGAACTGAGACTGTGGGAGGTATCACATAACCGACATACCTCAATCTGAGCTGATTGGGGGCCAGCCTGTAACCGCAATTGGTACGGTGTCAGTACCGTGCCATGGGTACCAACACTAGCTATATGGATCCACTAATCTGATGTCCCGAAGGACCACGGTGTCAAGCCTCTACTGAAGGGTGAACCCTGAGAGGAAGTCAAGCCTAAATTGACGGGTGACCCTTCATATCCTACGTTGGCTATGTAGTTCTGGAATACGGGGACTACTACTAACGACTCTACCTAACTAACGGAGAAGCCACTTTCCCTGCATTCGCTCGGTGCTAAATCCTACTCCCAGCTGAACTGACACTGGTACTGAACTGAACTAAGTTTAACTGAATATTGTTTTTGATAACTGATAGTGATCATCATGATCATAAATATCTGAATAATTAACTAGACTCGTGGTTTCATTGAATTATTACTTGAAAATATAAAATCATGTAATACACGTAGGTATCAGGTGTTCATAATACACCAGCACTGAATGACCATAAATTACGATAATAAGCTTTAAAACGATAATATAGGATATGGTTCAAACCCAAAAGCATAGACATTTCATCAAACATGTGAAAATCATGAACTTGAACACGAGATTGTCTTAAACATGAGGAAACAATATGATTACATGGTTAAATTCATAAATTTGGGGTTTAAAATGAAATTCACTTGAACGTAACATGGGAATCGCAATACTTCAAACATGATATGACTCATTCCACTTGAAAACATAACTTGTAATTGAATTAACAAGAGATTCATGGATTTATTTCATCTTGAACATGTATATACTCATAAATTAAACAAAAGAAGGGTTTTGGGGCTTCATGGGTGAAAGTGACCCATAGATGAACATCCCACATACCTCACTAGATGAATTCTTAAAGATTCCTTGAGGATTTTTTGAACTTGAAGCTTGAATTCCTTGATTTCTTGGATTGAAGTTTGGAATTGTTCTTGGGGAAAGGGAGGGTTTATTGAGAGCAATTTGCGAATAAAAGGGCTTAAAGCTCTTTGGAAGCCCCAATTTTGTGTTATGGACGAATTAGGTGAAGGAAAATGACCCAAATACCCTTAAAATGCCAAGAACAAAAGTTGGACGGAATAGGGAGGGGGCGACGCGGGCTCTGGAGCGGTGGACTAGATCGGGTGGAGCCCGCTTTAGAGCGGTGGATTGGAGGGCGCGATTCCCGCTTATCCAAGTAAGGCTACTGGCTTGGTTTTCCAAACACGCCCCTACGCTCGTCCAAATATTCTAAAACTCATCCGAGACATTCTTTGAACAACCCCAATCATGAATCAACCTAAAAATCGACGTTCCAAGATCGGAAAAGGTTAAAAATAAAATCATCAAAGTTTAGGAGTCTTGAAAATGACTAAGTCCTCAATGCTTAGTGAAAATTCCAAGGCTTGAACCCCTTAACATGCAACTGTGAGCTAAGTAGAGCTAAGATTAATACTGGGTATTACAATATCTTATATAGATACATATTCTATATAAAAATTATATCATCTTTATATAATAATATTTAATTATTATTTTTAAACAATAAAAAGAGCAGAATATTTTTCAGTTAAAATTTGTAGCCAAAAAAAATTAAAATATTTTTAGAAAGGGATCGAATGGCCAAGTTGAAAACTGTACTAGTATTATATATGGGCTGTATCAATATGGTATATAAGTTGTATCTGAACTACATGGATTGAAATGAATCAAATTAGGAAATGGTTATAATGTGAAAATAAAATAGCCAACTAGCTATTTTTTGGCAAAATATCAAACTTGGGCTATTTATTTTAGAAATGACCATGTGGTGTCTTTTTTCCTTATTTTTAACACATAGGGCTCCAATTTTTAACCCATATTAACTTTTAATCCTGGCAAGCAGCAATGATATATGAAGATCATATGAACAAGGAGGGTCAAGAATATTTTCCCAGAAAATCAAGTAATAAAAGAGAGATTTGTTAGAGTTTTTGCCCTGATTTTCTTACCAAAATTAAATTTTACTTTTTTTAGAAGGAAAATAAAAGTAATACTATAATTACTTTTATTTATCCTAAAAGAAAAAATATAAAACATTGCCATACTTGGCTAACCTTTTGAAGGAATGATTTGGACCTCTATAAATAGAAGCATCTTCTTCTTATATAAAAACACAATAATATCTCTTCTCAAGCCACAACATAATAGAATCCACAATAGTCGTTTAAGAGTCTTGTTTAAGGGGAGATTTTCTCTCAATAGTTTTTATGTTTTCTTTAATATTAGTTTTTATGTGTAGGTCAATTTGTTATCTGAATTATCACCATCTTAATTTATAAACTTTAAGTTTCTACATGACGCCTCTCGATTTTGAACCCAAGATGTCCTTTTCGACTCTTAAAAGTTCCAAAGGGTCGTTATTGTTAAAATCAGAAGTGTTAATGACTAAGATATCCCTATTACAGTGAACATATGCGTAACTGATTTGGACACTACGACTATCAATAACATATCAATTGTAATCCCACATGCAAGGTGTGGAAAGAGTGGTATGTACACAACCATCTTACCTTGTGAAGGAGAAAATATATCAAATAATTATAAAAAAAAAAAAAATTACTTCTATAGCATTTTTTTTTACTCTTTCCTCTTAAATTTGTTAAAAATAGAATGACAAAATCCTATATTTTTCATTATAGCTTTAATTTCAAACTTTATCCTTAATATCATACTTTTGTATTCATAAGAATATGATGATAATATGTTTAAATTATAAATTTCAATTTAGTTTTTATAAACTTCATGTAATAAGCACGTTTTTCAAAAATGACAACTATGCTCCTTAAAGTTTTATTTATTATAAAATAAAATGACAACTAAGCTCCTCAAAGTTTCACTTATTATTATTTAAGAAATTTCAATAATTAACAATGAAACTCCTCAAAATCCTACTTATTGTTATTTGAGGACTTTTCTAGAATTACTTATATTTATTTAAAATATACGTAAAAAAAATACTATACATTACAATAATTAATTTAAAAATATTTAAAAGGAATGAAAAAAATTGATTGCTTCTCAAAAATTTTACAGTGTTGCATAAATTGTGATAATTATATGAAAATAATATTAAAAGTACTATAAATAATAATTAACAACTTAAAATTTTTTAAAGACATATAACAAATGAGAATGAGAGGAGCTTAGGCTCAAATTTTAAAAATTATAAAGAAGCTCCTCAAAGTCCCACTTATTTCTATTTGGGGAACTTAGGGCCAGTCTGCGAAATGACTATTTCAGCCTTTTGCTTCTCCAGAATTATTTATGTTTATTTGAGATTTACGTAAAAAAATCATGAACCACAGTAATTAATTCAAAGTTATTTACAAAATAAAATTAAAAAAACCGACTGATTCTCAAAATTTAGTCACTGTCGCATAAATTTGAACAATTTTTATTTGAAAGTTATATAAAAAGTGCTATAAATTTTATATTTTACTCAATAATAAAAGAGTGAATAGAGAAGAGCTTAAGGTTGACGTGTGTTGCTGCTTCAATTGTGATTTTACTATATCACTCCTAATTAGTTATTATAATTAATTTACATATTAAAAATAATAATATTTAATGAAAAAGGTGAAATAGTTATTTATGATATGTCTGCTTCAGCTGCTTCAACCGTAATTTTACTATGTCACCCCTAATTAATTGCTATAAGTCAAATAAGAATTAAAAAATTAATAATATTTCATAAAAAAAAGGGAAAATAAACATAAAATGCTAAACAAACTCTTGATGTTTTAAATTAAACTTGACGTCTTATATGAGACCCACTTAAATTTTTTTTCACAAGTATTTTTTATAGTAATTTTGTGATATCACTTCTAATTAGTTATTATAAGTCATTTAAGTGATATCTGCTTCGCTACTTCAATTGTGATCTTACTATATCACCCTTAATTAATTATGGTGTCAATTTAAACATTGTGTCACTTAAATTAAAATAGAAGAAAAATATTATAAATCATAGTAATTAAAAACTTACATTATTTTTAAAAATAATTGACTATCAATGCCACAAAAGTTTAAACAAGGAGAGTAACACATATTATTTGCAAAGTGCATAAAAAGTATTATAAATTAAAATATTTAACAGCTTAAAATATCTAAGAAAAAAAATTGTTCTATATTCCAAAAAATACTATAAATCACAATAATTAATAAATTAAAAAATTTAAAAGATATAAAATATTTGGTTTACTCTCCAAATTATATCATTGCCATTTAAAATATATTATATTATTATTACAACAACAACAACAAACCCAGTGTATTCCCACCAAGCGGGGTCTGGGGAGGGTAAAATGTACGCAATCCATACCGCTACTTCCGAAGAGGTAGAGAGGTTGTTTCCGATAGACCCCTGGCTCAAGATAATGAATAGTCAACAAGGTCATAGTAATATATGACACGGAATGGGTGGCATAAACGAAATAAGAAATAAGAAATAATAACAGTAGAGCTAAGCGAGCCATGAAAAAGAGCAATACAAAAAAAAATTAAAAAAATAAGAAATAAGAAAAGGGAAAGGAATAGAAAAAGAGAAAAGGGTGCCCTTAGTAGTTGCATACACTAGTGGCTCCTACCAATGTACACAGTCGTAGGCTTACTAACCCGGCTACATTGGAGCTCCCTAACTACTAGTTACAACTCACCCACGCACTAGCCTTCTACCCTTATTCGCGACCTCCACACCTTCCTAACTAGGGTCATGTCCTCAGACAGCTGTAACAGCTCTATGTCCTATCGAATCACTTCTCTCCAGTACTTCTTCGGCCTACCTCTACCTCTCCTAACACCATCCAAAGCTAGCCGCTCGCACCTACGCACTGGGGCATCCGTGCCCCTCCTCATCATATGCCCAAACCATCTCAGTCTTCCTTCCCGCATCTTGTCCTCCACCGAAGCCACTCCCACCTTTTTCCGAATAATATCATTCCTAACTCTATATCCTCTAGTAAATCCACACATCCAACGCAACATTCTCATTTTCGCTACCTTAAATTTTTGAATATGGAAGTTCTTGACTGGCCAACACTCCACACCATACAGCATAGCCGGACGGACTGCCACTTTGTAGAACTTGCCTTTAAGCTTTAAGGGTACCTTCTTATCACACAGCACTCCCGAGGTGAGCCTCCAATCCAACCTGCTCCAATATGTTTAGAGACATCCTCATCAATCTCGTCATTCCCCTGAATCATAGACCCAAGATACTTAAAATTGTTCCTCTTACAAACATCCTGGGAATCTAACCTCACCACCACTTCATCCTCCTACTTCGATTCACTAAACTTGCATTCCAAATACTCCGTCTTGGATCTACTCAACCTAAACCCCTTAGATTCGAGGGTTTGCCTTCAAACCTCCAATTTATCATTGACACCCCCCCGCGTCTCATCAATTAGCACCACGTCATTTGTAAATAACATACACCAAGGCACCTCATCTTGAATACTTGTGTTAACACGTCCATCACCAGCGCAAACAAAAATGGGCTGAGAGTCGATCCCTGATGCAACCCGGTCTCAACCGAAAAATGATCTGAGTCTCCCACCACCAAGCTACCCGAGTCTTCCCTCCATCGTACATGTCCTTAATAGATCTGATGTACGCCATCGGGACCCCTCTCACTTACAAGCATTTCCAAAGCACCACCCTCGGGACTTTGTCATAAGCCTTCTCCAGGTCGATGAACACCATGTGTAAGTCCCTCTTCCTTTTCCTATATTTCTGCACCAATCTTCTCACCAGGTGGATTGCCTCTGTCGTCGAGGGACCAGGCATAAATCCAAATTGATTCTCTGAAATGGACATGACCCTCCTCAATCTTCGTTCAACCACCCTCTCCTAAATCTTCATAGTGTGACTCAACAGCTTAATGCCTCTATAGTTGTTGGAACTCTAAATGTCACCTTTGTTTTTATACAACGGAATCAGTGTACTCCATCTCCACGCCTCAGGCATTTTCGTAGTCT
Source organism: Capsicum annuum (assembly GCF_002878395.1). Taxonomy (NCBI): domain Eukaryota; kingdom Viridiplantae; phylum Streptophyta; class Magnoliopsida; order Solanales; family Solanaceae; genus Capsicum; species Capsicum annuum. The sequence goes on along the minus strand of NC_061112.1, from coordinate 109,235,924 downwards.
TGAAAATGCCGTTAAACAAATTTGTCAACCAGATCAAACCCGCTTTACCAATAAACGTCCAAAATTCCACCAGAATTTCATCGGGCCCTGTCGCACTGCCCCTCCGCATCCTACGAATAGCCTCTCTGACCTCCTCTACCTTAAAACGTCTACAGTAACCGAAATCATGATTCTTCTCCAAGTGCTCCAGCTCCCCTAGCTCAAAGCTTCTGTCCCCCTCCTCGTTCAATAAGCCACGAAAATAATCCTGCTATCTCTTCTTAATATGGACATCCTCCACCAAAACTCTCCCGTCCTCCCCCTTTATGCACTTCACTTGGTTAAGGTCACGCCCTTTTCGCTCCCTAGCTTTAGCCAGTCTTTCCCCACCTTTCTCCTCTAACCCCACTACAAGCTCTCAAACGATGCCGTCTATATTATATTATTATTATTATTATTATTATTTTAATTTATTTGTCTTATTTATTATATGGTATGTGTTGAAAAAATTACAAAAAAGTTACTATAAATTGCAATAATTAATGATTTAAGATATTTGAAGGACATAAAAAGATTTGTTGACTCTCGAAATTCTATCAGACACAAATTAAATAGAAGAAGTATTATATCTTATTTTAAAATAACGTTAAAAAAATCATAAATCACAATAATTAACAACTTAAAGTATTATTGAAATATAAAAAAATTTGATTGACTCCCCATATACTATCACAATCACATAAATTGGGATAGAAGTAACACATATTATTTGAAAATGATAAAAAATATTATAAATCATAATAATTATCAACTCAAAATATATAAAATTATATGTAAAAAATTTAGTTGACTCTCTAAATTCCATAAGTGCCACATAAATTGGGACAGAGAGAATAGCATATATTATCCGGAAATTTTGTAAACATAATATAAATTGCAATAATTAATATTTAAAGACCATACAAACATCTACAAAGTATATAGAAAATTTGGCTAATTTTCTAAATTACATTAGTGGCACACAAATTCAAACGATGAAAGTAACATGTATTGTCTAAAAATTATATAAAAAGTATTGTATATCATTAGAAGTTTAAAATTTTTAAAGATCGTACAAAAAATTTAAAACTCTCCAATATTTATCTATATTATATAAGTTAAGATCGTCTTAATAAATGATTGCAGGTCAAGGCTACGAAAATTAGGGGGGCCAAGGGTAACACACTGCTTCAGGGAATGGAATGGAGTAGCGAATCTCCTGGCCAAGGAGGGAGCTAACTCAGTAGATTTCGAAGAAGTCAGGCTTTTTGAAGTTCTACCTCTATGTGCTGCAAAAGAAATATGGACAAATAACGCAGGAACTTTTTTTTGAAAGGAGGGTTAAATCTTGTAACCTAAACAATGATATGCATCATCCTAATTTCTCTATTTTGGATCCTGACTAACATAGCAGGAATGATCAGTTGTACTAAAACTTTACACTTATTTTAATTTAATGCATGTCTTCTTTATCAAAAAAAATAAAAAAAATTTAGATCAAAAAGTAGCATACGTTGAATCTATGCTGGTAGGAAGTGGCGGATGTAGAGTAGAAGGTGTGGGTTCTCAGAAATCCACACCCGCTATCGTAACGCTTAAAATTATATAGAAAAATCGTCAAAAGTTATAAATATTAATAGATGGGAACTCATAACTAAACTAAGGGATAGCTTAGCCTTTGGGAACCTACAAGTTTGAAATTCTGGATCCGCCTCTGGATCCGCCTCTGCTGGTAGGGGTTCTAGTGTAATTAGATAGTGCTAGATAAAATGAAATTTAGGGAGAAACATGAAAAAGACAAGTCCAAGTTCACAAAGTTAGGCAAGTTTTCCTTCATTTTTTTTCTTTGGTGGAGATCTGAACAAGTTTAATTAGGATCATGAAAATTCAAAGAATAACAGCTTAGAGAGCAAATAATTGTAGTGTAGCCAGTAGATTAAGGACCTTACCATAGAATAGTACTCCACGTTTCATTCGCCGATTGAGTTAGTTCGAAATTAAAGTTTAGGAATTAATTTATCTTAATACTTCTAATGTGTGAAATAAAATAACATTAAGTTTGAGATAAAACTTATTCTCAAAATATTAATTATATATATTTTCAATCAAACTAAATATAAATTTAATCACAAATTTAATCTTGAAATATCTCATCTTATATATGAATCAACAGGAAAATGGATTTGGGCCACTTACAATCTTTAATTATTATTTTTTTAATTTTATGGTCTTTTTAGAAGAGAAATTTATTTTTACACATAAAAAATCTCAAAAAATCATTTTCTTCGATTCATTTTGTAAGTGGTCAAGAAATTTTAATTCTTCCACGAAATGAATCTCCATACCCTCATACGTTGTAGGTTTAGCACTATTTACGTTAATATAAGCTTAATTAATTTGTTATAAGCGAAAATGATTAGCTAAAATATCTGGAATCTACAAACAACCACTTCCTCCGTTTCATATTAGTTGGCCCCTATTGACTTGACTCACTCATTAAGAAAATATTAATTAGGGATTTATTTTATCAAATTAGTCTTATTAATTATACTTTGAAAATACAAATTTGAGTAAATACACCTTGTTTAGTCATTTAATGTAAGGGTGGTATTGGAAAAACATAATAAAATTCTATTAATTTCATCAAATGGACAACTAAATTAAAACAAGTATTTTTAAAAAGAGGATCAACTAAAACGAAACGGAGGAAGTACTACTAATATCTTTTGTCAAAATTAAGTACGACCCTTCCATTTTCCAAAGAATAAAGTGGTTCGAAGTAGGAGAGTTAATTAAGCCTTATAATAATATTTTTCGCTTCCATTAATTGGAAGATTTAATCCTATGTT
>NC_061112.1:109171861-109230057 GCF_002878395.1 Capsicum annuum | reverse complement strand
AATAATAATAATAATAATAATAATAATAATAATAATAATAATAATAATATATTAAAAGTGTAAAGACCCTTAAAAAAGTGATTTGAACTTTTCCCCCTTCATTAAAAATCTTCACAATAGACAAAATAGTCTTTTTACTTATTTTCTTAAATTATTAAATAATTATCTTTAATATTTATAATTAAGGAATCCTAAAGTATATGGTAAAAGAAAAATATATAGAAAGAAAGCTATAACTAAGGAGTCCTAAAATACAAAAATATATATGGTTAGAACTAGGATTCTTTTAATCCTAAAAATAAATAATTTCACGTGAAATTTTTTCTACGTACTTTTCTCAAGTTTGTCTTCTATTTGGTTTGTGTGACCAATTTTCCATAAGAATTATGGTTAAAGTACGACAGTTACATACAAATATGAAAATTATTAATTAGATATTGCAAAATATAACAATAACAGATAATTTAATATGAAACAACTAATAGTACTAATTATTTTATTATTAGTTATATGGTTAAAGTGCAAGAATAATTAACTAATATGAAAAACTAATAATTACATGTCTATTTTTAATATTAGAGGATAGTTAATTTTCTTTTAATTCTAAAATCCTTTTCAGGATAGAATTCATTAGGTCTAGGATTTGTTAGAAAATTTGTTTGTCGTGTATTCTTTTAAAGGAGGACATGAATGCCCTAATTTATCATCATCGGCTTAGAGAAGATTTAGTTTTTATCTTTATTTTATTTGTAGAAAAATTTAAAATCAAAATTTAATTTCGCATAATAATTTTTAGTTATAATCTTTAATATAATTCTTTTTATAATTTTAATTTTGAATGATATAAATCATGATAAATTTTTCCTTCTGCATTTTGATCTTTATTCTAATTTTTTTCATGCTTTTAGTTTTGAATGATATAAATTATTGTAGCTTTTCTTCTGTTATTGTGCTTATCAACTGGAAAATAAAGCTTGAAACCTAGAAAGACATGCTCAATCATTGGGGCAGTAATTACTAGAGATAACTCATTAGATTTTGTTGTTGCCCATTAGATATGTATTGGTGTTTGTAAGAAGGTAAAGAATTAAATTATCATTTTTCTTTGCTGAATTTAAGCTAATTGGCCAGCAAATCAATTACTCAGGAAACTAAAAGTCTTAAGTTGGTTCAGTAATAATATGATTGATTAATATTTAAGTGGAGCAGCTTAACGGCGGGATAGCTACATGACAATGATTAGTATTTACCGCGTTTACTTGCGTGAATCTTGATAAAAAGAACAAATTTATTTATTTATTTTTTGGTTAAAAAAACTATTTTTATTTTATTTTAAAGAAACAATAAATTGAAACACAACATGCAATAACATATTTGAGTTATACTAATTTTTTTATATTGTTTAATTAGATACAATATTTGTTTTAATATAAATTGCTATGTTTTAATAATTTTTTTTTATAAAACTTACTTCATTAAGGAAAGACACACGTGCAAACCACGTACACTAAGCTAGTGTGTTTAAAAAGAATACTTTTTAATTTAATAATTTTTTAATTTCAACTTATCACTAACATATCTAAAATCATTAAATTTTAAAAACATTTAATACTACATTTTTAAATTTAGACCACAACATTTAAATGTGTTTATAATTTCCTAAATTCCATTGTAATTTCAAGTAAGATAAATAAATTGAACAATTAAGTGTTTTGTTTCGATGAAGAGCAAGTTATTTGGGACTTTGAATTAAAAGGGATAAACAAGTTTGTCAATTAAGTGGAGTCCCTTCAAGTTTTAAAAATTAGGTAAAAAGGATAATTTTTTTTAATATTTTCACTCCAACAACTAAAAAAGTTGTCTCAACAACAAGAAGATATATTGAAAACAGTTCCATTTAGAAAGAAAAAGTCATCGGAGAAAGGTAAAGCCCCACATACTGGCGCTCAAGGTAAGTCTCAAAATCATACACCTACACAGGTGAAATCCTTTGATCCCATCACAGGTAAATTCTCTTATTCTCTTTTAGTGTTAAATCCTCCAAAAATTAATTTAGGCAAGAAGAGACTATATCCTCGGGGAACCACAGATGTAGTTAGATATGGTTAGGACCCCTAGAACTCAACTGTTAGTCATACAGTTCCAAAAGGGCTCACTGACCAAGCCATTCCCTAAGGCGAGTTGACTTTACAACCGGGTAAGAGTATTGATATAGTCTATATTACTTAGTTAATGGGCCCACCAAATATCCACTCAAGTGAACTTCGCCACTCGAAAAAGGAAGGAAAACCCTTCGCCTCTCAAGAAGACACTCAATCAAACATAAGGAATATCATTTACTCCTCATTAGTAGACACGACAACTGAAGTCATGTCTATTAAGTCCCTAAACACCAACCAGGGGGTTGTTTTAAGCAATATCAATAGCATAAAACAACAGAACTCCACCACAACTGCTAAAACTCTTGAAATAACTCAAGGAAATGGACTATAAGACCTCGTAAGTTTTCGAGTCGCTAAAGTCTTCAAAGCAAGTTAAAAGAAGTTTAACACTTAGAATTTTAGCTAAATGTTTAACACTTAGATTATTTTGAATCATTGAACTTTGATGAACTATTTCTCGACCTTTCCGACCTCCGTTTCTTAATTTTTTTGTTACATTACGATGGGGCAAGTCGAGAGTACGTCTCGAATGAGTTTCAGAAATTTTAGACGAGCTTAAGGGCGTGTCTGGGTATTAGAAATAGTAGCTCAGGGCAATAGGCCCGCGTCACCCTGGGTATCACCCTGCACCAGGCGGGGCGGCGCCCTGTAAGTCCAGCGAACTAAGCAGGGCGACGCCTTGCCAAGTCCGGCGAACTAGGCAGGGCGATACCTTGGCTAGAGCGCCCGGCCAAATCCTACAACTTCCTCCATCTCAGTAGTAGAAATGGTATTTTCCAGCCCTTTATCATCCTTAACACGGGCTTAAATCCCTAAGACACCAAAATAATTCTATTTTCTCTCAAAATCACCAAGAACATTCTTTTGGGTTTCAACCTAAAGATCCAAATATCTCAAGATTCAACCGTAGATTTTCGATAATTTTTCAAGATTCGAATTCCCCATTCCTAGGGCTACGAGAAGCACCCATTAATTCCACAAATAGCAACTCGAAGTTAAGAGTTCATTCAAAGCTTCAAATTTAAGGTATGTGGGGTTTGAACAAGAACACCCTTTCATTTTTGTGTCCAAACTTTTGGTTTTCTTAAAGATTTTAATATTTTCAAGATGAATTATGCCTAAATTGCTATATTTCAAGTATTTGAGATTATGGATTTGTTTAAGTCTTGAATTATATGATATCTCACCTATTTTATAATTTGAATTTAGAATTAATGTCATGAATTGCATAGTTCTTCAATGATTGATGTTTTGAATACGCTTAATGTTGAAGTCATGATTTACCCTCTATTTTGAATTGATATTTCTTGAATATGTATGCATGTTTTAAGGTCCAAGAATGAATTTTGATATATTTTACAGTATTTCAAGAATGGTATTGATATCTTCATATCATTAAAGTTTTAAAGCTTGTTAAAGATAGTCTATCAAAGTTTAAAGAAAAGAGTTGATTTTGATCCTAAGCTAAGAAAGGAATCCATACTTTTGGCCCCATTACATACTTTTGAACTGTTTAAGGTGGATTTTCTTACAAGTTCTAAGCTAAGTCAAGGAGTAGTATTTAGCACCGAGTTGGGCTTAATTCTAAGGTCTCATGCCCCAGAACTACGTGCCCCCATAGGTTTCTGATTCACTCCAAGTGGGTTAAGCTAGTAATCACTACAAAGTAAAGGTTCTACTCTGATGGCAAGGATAGAACAGCTCTCCCCAACATGGAAAAGACGTTGGACTCTATGTAGCTCACATAGTTTAGGTCGGTTAGAATAAGCTCCCAAGTTTCCAAGCGTTCCAAGTCTTAAAGTTTTTAAAGTCTTAAGTCTTTGGGTTTTAAAGAAGTTTTTATTCTTCTTAATATAAAAATATGAGTTTGACAGTATATGTCATGTGAAAACTATGACCCTAAGACCTCTCAAGTTTCCAAAGATTAAAGTATACATCCTGAAAGTTGATGTTTTAAGATCTCATCTAGTTTACAAGTTTAGGAACAAATAAAGGATACAGATTTAGATTAAAGTGTAATGACTCACGTGGTTTGTATTGCATGTTTCTCCTTTTCATTATATATGAGAATTTTATTCAAGCTATGTGAGTCATCTATAATAGCATGCATTACTTTTCTATAAAGACTTATGGTATTGATTATTTAATTGCATACACCCCCATATACTCAGTACATTTCCAAGGTACTGATCCACATACTTATCTGTGTGCTACATTTCCTCATAATATAGGTTCAGGTACTCAGTCCCAGCTGCGTCAATGATCCCAAGCACCTTTATCTGCATTTCCAGTGGTGAGTCCTCATGGTTCGAGGACCCCTTTTCAGACATTTAAGTATATTTAGAATTGATGATTTATGTCTCTTCATTTGGGTATGAGTCAGTTGGGGGGTTGTCCCAATGGCTCTCTAGTTTATTTGAGTAGTAGAGGCTCTGTCAGACTAGTTTGTCAGATTATTAGTATGTTGAGATTTTCAGTATTGTGTCCGTTCGGACGAAGTATTTCCCGTGTATTTCTTATTATTATTCTATGAGAGTACCACTATTTCATTTCATTCATCACTAAGTAAGTTTTATAAGTAGTAGCAGGCTCAAGGGGTTAGCTTGGGGCTACTTGTAGCCTTAAGCACCTTGTGAATGTAAGACCCCGCAAAATCCTAAGTCTAAATTCGTCTCCTTAAGCTCTTCAAAATCTCAAACACTTGGAATATTTTAGCTAAGTGTTCAACACTTAGTCTCATTTTAAGCCTTCAAACTTCTGAGATTTATTTAACGACCTTTTCGACCTCCATTTTGCGATTTTCAAGTTGCGTTATGATGGGGCAAGATAATAGTACATCCCGAGTGAGTTTTGGAATTTTTGGACTCTGTTTAGGGAACGTTTGAATTTCAAACCAGTAGCCCAAGGCGATAGCAGGGCGCCGCACATGCTTCGACACCGCTCTAAGCAGGGCGCCGCCCTAGGTTCCCCGACGCTTTAGGCAGGGCGACGCCCTAGAACTCTGGTAGGTATCCAGTTTTTAGCATTCCACCTTCGTATTTTGAAGGGCAATTTGGTCAATTTTCCCACCCTATATAAGCCCAATAACACAAGATTTGGTCATAATTCAGCTACATATACTTGATTTCTCTTAAAATTCCTCCAGAACAAGCCATAGGGTTTTCATAGAAGGTTCAATTCTAAGGGAACTCACCGATAATTTTCAAGAATCTCTCCGTCAATCTTCATAGAATCACAAGCTAAGGTATGCATAGTGTTTATTTATGAATTCCTTTCATCCATGAAGCCCAAGAATCCTCTTTTAAATATTATATCATGATATGTATGTGGTGAATTGATTATGTTCATGTTGTTATGGTTATATGAATATCAAGATTGAATCTTTACCATGTTTTCATAAAACCATGTTAGTATAGGGTTGAAATCCACGCAATGGAGTTACATGGTGGAATCATATTGTATTTACTTGATGATCATACCTATGCTCTAAATTGTGCAGCAAGGTATTTGATGAAATGCTTAGTATAGTAGAAATCATGAATAATGACTCAATTGTGGTTTATATGATAAATGCATGCCATTTACTCATGTTCAATATGACTTCCCTATAATTGATTTTGCATTATGCTTGCTTGATAAAGTGTTCATGATATTAGAAGTATGTAATTAATCCATGATTATTTGCTCTCTTATCTATGTATAAGATTATGACAAACAAGTGCCTCCCGATGTAATCCCAACTTATGGTATTATGAATTGTTGATGAGGTTGGTGATGTATGCAAGAAAGTCATACTTTGTCAGTTTTCTTCTATCGAGTTTTGGGGGTACTTGTACCCAAAAAATATAGTTGTGTGCCTAGAGCCAGTGTCATGTTTTCACGATACTCTTAGTCAAGCCATGATCCGTAGAACTCAGTCAGTCATGTGACTCAGGAAAACTCAGAAATCTCAGTAATCTCAGTAGTTCAGTAATCTCAGTGATCTCAGTGCTCAGTAATCTCAGAGACTTTAGTATTCTCAGTAATATCAGTAACTTTAGTCCTCACAGTCAATTCTCATATCTGAGTAGCATTCCGCCAGACAACAAAACTCAGTTCAACTCAGCTAAATAATACCACTAGTGTCAGTTCAGTTCAGTTAATCAGTTCTCTTCAGTTAACCAACTTAATGTCTATTCAGATGGGAGTAGGAATTAGCACCGAGTGAACCCAAGGATGGGAACTCACCTGCCAGTAGAGGGTGTGATTCCTAGAAATAATCCTTGTGTTCTAGAACTACGTAGCCAGCGTAAGTTGAGACATCTAACCTGCCAGTCGAGGGTTGATGAGGTGGCTTAACCTGCCAGTAGAGGATTCCCACCGTTCTCATTTTAAGTACCTACCAGTAGAGGGTTCTCACAGCTTGTCCTTACCAGTGGCGCGGTATTGACACCCTTCCAATTGGAGTTACAGATTGGACCCCAATTCATGCAATAATTGCTTGTTTGGGGCATATCGGTTAAATGAATACTTCCCATAGTTTTAGTTATAGATTTCAGGACTATCAGATATAGTCACCCAATCTCAGTAAAAGAACTCAGATAGTTCTTCAGATTTAGGACTGTCAAATACAGTCAACTCAGATCAGTAACTCATGTTATATATATATGTTCAGATACACGACTGTCAGATACAGTCAACCAGAATAGTTCTTCATAATCAGAACTGTCAGAAATAATCTTTCATTTGTCAGTAACATATTATCATTTCCTTAGTATTTAGTAATACAATTTCAGTTCCTCACTATTCAGTGACTCAGATATCAATATCAGTAAACTCAGTTACTCAGTATCCATGTTATCAGTAACTCAGATGTCAGTAAATCTATGTTACCAGTAGACTCAGTAGTCAGAACTTAGTATTTAGTCCTATCACGATGTCAGTTACAGTTACGTATTCATGCATGTATTCTCACGTTCATGTTAGTCAGTCATTCAGTATTGTTCATGCATATGAACCCTTTTGCATTTAACCTACCTCATTTGTATGTCAGTATCTTCAATCGTACTGATGCATTTGCGTTATGGTGTTTTTACTTTATGCTATAGGTTCAGAAGTATGAGATCCGGAGCATCAATAGCATTTCAGCTTTCAGCAGTCAGAGTCAGCAGTGAGTCCTCATCATTCGAGGATGTTATTATTTGATTATTCCATTATTTCAGTACTTAGTTATTGTAGTAGACGAAGTTAGTTGGGGACATGTTCCATTAACTCCTTATTCAGACAGTTTAGAGGCTTTTAGACTAGATATTCAGACTTCAGTATTTTCAGTATTTATATTCAGTTTTGGTATTATTTTACCATATTTTCAGTGATGTATCAATATTGAACCTTATGGCCTTTCAGTTCATGTTTCTGCATATTTTTACAGTATATTATGCATTGTTCAGGTACAGATATTAGTCATGGGTTAGTTTGTGGTCCTTCAGGATCATGAGCACCGTGTAACATTTTGGGTACTAAATTCGGGGTATTACAGTGATGTTTCGGGAGAAGATTTTGGGGCGTTACATGGATAACCCCCCCACTATTCTTAGTATCAACCCCCTACCACCAGACCACACTCTAATATCTTGGCTGGAGCTCTACCTCCACAACTTCCCGATAACACTGAATGTAATGGTGGGACACCAACCTATGGTAACTGCCATACAAGACCCCTCTTATTTAGGAAGACTTATAAAGGAGGGGATGGACCATGCAGTACAAAACATAGGGAACCAGACATGGCTGCAGATAATGTTAATGCGCCAAGCCGAGGGAACATCCACCAACTATCCACTCAGGACTACAACAACCTGATGACCCAGGCAACTCTCAGCCTACCCTTCTTCCCTACCCAACCCTCAACTCACCCACTGGTGAGCCCCCTATTTATTGTATGGATACCTCTAGGTTCACTCTCCTACCAAGCGAATCAAAATTTGGGAGAAGACCTAAAAGGGTAAGAAACATACCATGGAACAACTAATCCAATATAATAAGGACCTGGAAGAAATATTAGAAAGCTTTATGGAACCAAGGGCTCATGTCTCAGCCTTAGAAAAAACATTTCTGAAGGAGTTCAAAAAGCTTATCAGAGAAGCCATTATTCTGTATTACCCTCTGAATCTGAAGAAATGTTTACTATCACTGAGGAATGAAAGGGATCACACTCTCTCAGCAGTGAAGCTGGAAGTCTTGAAACTCATGAACACCTCACCCACACTAGGGAAGAGGAAGAAACCAGAACAACCCCTCCCAAATCAAACCCTAATGATGAACTTCATTATCTAAAATATTAGAGGTGCTAACAGTGCCAACTTCAGAAGGTGGTGAAGTTTTACAAATCTTCTATGTTGATTTTGCTTGAAACTAAGATGTAGGATTACAAAAGAATCATTGAAGCCCTTGGTTTTGACCATCAGATACAGTCAGCTGCAAATGGCCAATCTTGGGGCATAGTGATTATGTAGAAAGCGGACATCCTTACCATTGAAGACATATCCATCACTCCCCAAGGTATCCATGCCATGGTAAAGGTAACCCCTTCTTCTCAACCTTGGCTCATTTCTGCAATTTATATTAGTAATTATTTCAATAACCAGAGTACACTCTGGGGATGCCTTATTGGCATGTCCCAAAATTACTTAGGAGACTGGTTCATGGGGGATGACTTCAATAAAGTCCTCCAAGCCAAAGAAAGAAAAAGGGGAACAGTATTAATAGTAGGAGGGTTGAGCTTCTAAGACACTGCCTAAACCAGTGTAACATTATTGACCTGGGGTTCAAACGCAGTAGTTACACCTGAACTAACAAGAGGTAAAAAAACAAGAAATAACTAATCTTTGAAAGATTAGATAGATGTCTGGCCAATACCTCCTAAATTTCCAGGTACCCCGACACTAATGTTACCCACCTCCTTAGGACTAAGTCCGACCACTACCCCCTCCTATTCAGACATGTCAACTCTACCACCAAGGTCCCCAAACCCTTCAGAATAGGGCCCATGTAGTGTAGCCACCCATCTTTTAACAATATTGCTAAAGATACCTTTACCTCCCCCCCTTAGCTCCCTCAAAAAATTTCAAACCATTGCAAACCATTGGAATTTAACAACCTTTGGAAATATCTTCCAAATAATGAAAAATATTTTGGCCAGGCTGGAGGGAATCCAAAACTCTCCCAACTTCCCTACTAGCCCCTTCCTCCAAAATCTGGAAGAAGACCTCCTCCAGCAATATGAGGAACTCTGAGGCTAGAGGAGGAATTTTGGATGACTAAATCCAGAATTTCATGGCTGAATCAAGGAAAATCAAATACTAGTTTCTTTCATGCCTTCACCATCAATAAAAAAAGAGGAATAGAATAAACACCACAAAAAAATGGGAGTTGGCTCATCAATCAGGTTGAAATCAATGATCCTATTACTTTCTTCGTCTCTAGCCTTTATACTACTGAGCACTACAACTCTCATCTCACTCCTAAGACCAGCACCCCTTACAGTGGACCCAAGTTTTCCCAAAATGCTAAAGCATCCCTTGAAGAACCCCTCAGGGACTTTGAGATTACTTTAGCCATCAAATCTTTTAAACCTATGAAAGCTCCTAGATCGGACGGAGTCCACCCCATCTCTACCAAAAATATTGGGACATTATTGGTGAAAAAATAATCTCCTTTTCAAAAGCACCTTTATAGCTGTACAATGGACCCTGATATGAACAAAACTCTTCTCTATCTCATCCCAAAGTCATTCCAAGCTAATGTCATCAAGAACTATAAACTCATTGGCCTTTGTAATACTAGTTATAAAATGGCGACAAAAATCGTTGTAAATAGGCTTAAACCCCATTTATAGCAGATTATTAGTCCCAGTCAAGCTAGCTTTCTCTCAAATAAAAAAACCTCTGATAATGCAATCATTGTCCAAGAGTTCATCACCCACTTCTCTAAAATAAAAAGTAAGAAAGGCAACACGATCCTCAAAATAGATTTAGAGAAGGCCTTTGATACACTTGAGTGGTCTTTCATCAGGGACACCCTCACTATCTTCAACCTCCACCACCAATCTCATCAACCTCATAATGTCCTTTATCTCCAGCTCTAGTATATCCATCCTGGTAAATGAAGGGCAAACTACCCTCTTCCATCTCACCAGAGGTATTAAACAAGGGAACCCCCTATCCCCTTACATTTTCATACTTTGTATGAAAAGACTCTCTAGAGCCATTGATGATCTTATCCTTAACAAGAAATGGAATCCCATATCTATCTCTAACAAGTGCCCTAAAGTGTACCATCTCTTCTTTGCAGATGATCTGACCTTCTTCTCCACAGCTACTGATGATGACAACCACGCCATGATGGAGACACTTCAAATATTCTACACCCAGTTTGGTCAGAAGCTTAACCTTAACAAATCTAAATGCTTCTTCTCTGAAAACTGTAATATCATCACTGCAAATTCTCATTCCCAAATCCCCAATATTTAACCCAGCACCCATTTTAGGAAATACTTGGAGTTCCCTATCCTCAACTCCAAACTTATTCATGCTGATTTCCAAGACATCATTGATAACATGTACAACAAGCTTGTTGGTTGGAAAACAGAAATGCTAAAGATGGTAGGAAGTACTGTTCTAGCCAAAGCTAACCTTGGCAGTATCTCTTCTCATGTCATGGAATACATAGCACTTCCCCAGAAAACTACTAAACTTATTGACCAAATCCAAAGAAATTTTCTTTGGGGTACTACTGCTGAAAAGAAAAAAATTCATCTCATTAGATGGGACAACATCACCTCTCCAAAGGAGGAAGAGTGGTTGGGTATCAAGAAAAAAAAACTTAAAAATAAAACCATGTTGGCAAGCTTGGCTTGGAGGATGTACCACAACCCCCAAGCTCTTTTGGCTAGAATTCTCTACCACAAATACTGTGGACCCATGTCTAGAAAACCAAAGAAGAGATACTCCTCTAGAATTTAGAAATGCATCAGAAATTGATGGTCTATATGTAACAAAAACATCAGATGGATCATCCACAATGGGAATAGAAAAAACCTCTTTCATAACAAATAGTTACCCAACCATGATTCCATCAGAAACCATATCCAAGGTCCCCCAAAACTTAGGTGAAGACCTTCTCAAAGTTAAAGACATTTCTCTAATGGATCTTGGGGACCTGGATGCCCCCTCCTTTACCCCCTCAAGATCTTTCCCTTAACATCCACAACTCTTTCATCCCCCAGAACAGTCTCCTTGATGATAAGCTTTACTGGGATAACACTAGGAATGGGCTGTTTTCCATGAAAATTTCCTACCAGACGATAAGGGACAAGAAACACCAAGCCCTAGTCCAAGGGAACCCCTCATTTGGATGGATTTGGAAATTAGATATCCCTAACAAAATCAAATCCTTTATTTAGCTTCTCCATCACAAGAGACTTTCCACCAGTGCCTACCTTTATCACATTGGGGTAACCATCACCCCTCAATGTAATTTCTATGGAGACCAGGAGGAAACCATAGATCACATCTTCTTCCAATGCCCCAACTCATCCTCCTTTTGGTCAAGCCTGGCCAACAAGAGCTCTAACATCCAGTACTTCAACTCCAATGTTCTTAACACTAATAACTGGCTGACCACATGGACCAGCATAAAAAAAATGGCCTTCAACCATTGGTTGAGCTAAAATTATCCCTTTTTCCCTTTGGAGCATTTGGATTAAGAGGAACGATAATCTCTTTAACCAACAAAAAGATCCTACAGAAACCAATCAAGTTATTTATCTAGCCACTGAGTTTCTGTTTTTGACTGCCAGAACTGGTAAATATACTAGTCCAGCCCACCACATCTACCTAAAGTGGGAACCCCCACAATATGGTACCTACAAGCTGAATACTGATGGAGCTTGTAGCAAGAATAATAATGTAGAAGGACTAGGTGGTGTGTTCAGAAACCATATGATCTTGAAAACAATCATAAACACCTCCCTCATAGAAACTGAGCTCCTGGCCATCGTAGAAGGACTTAGGATTGCTGAAACATACCACTTCTATCCTCTGCAAATTGAAGCGGATGCCCAAGAAGAAGTTAACATGTTCTTAAAAGATCATGTCATGTTTAGTAACATCATCTTGAACGCAGGTCATCGCTAAGCAAGTTGAATGCTCTACATCCCAACCACATCTGGAGGGAGCAAAATAGAGTAGCAGATAGCCTAGCTAAGGAAGGAAAAGTGGGTTCAGCAGCAACAAACCTACAAATTTTGGTAGTTCCACTACTATGTGCATTGGAAGCTTTTGAAGCAGATAGTGTAGGAACTATTTTTGTTAGAAAATCAAAAAATTATAATGACTATTTGCAAGGCTAAACTAGAGGCCAAACCACTGTCCCATATGTACCAAAAAAAGTTAACAACTTTTTCAACTGTTTCAATTGTTTAAATAATTTTTTTTTAACTTAATAATATTAAGAAATCCATTTATTACCATTATTTAATTAAAGAATTGTGAGGTCTTTCAACTTATTTTTGTGAGTTATTCGGGATAATTTCAAAATTATTATTGCACTCTTCAAGTGCAAATGTCATGAATATAAAATGAATATTGCAGCTAACGGTGACAAGTGTTTGCATTATAAAGCTGCCATTAAACGACGTGTGCAAGAATAGTGGAATAGTGGCTTCTGAACTTGTTCGTCGTCCTAAGATGGGGTAATGTATGAAGTGCTATATAGCATCTAGTTCTGAACTAGGAATGGTATGATATCAATCAGGCTTCATCTGACAAGACTTGTTGCAATATCAAGATCTACCTATGCTGGACGGGGAGACTTTTTGGCTTTGGAGAAAAGAAACTATCATTTAATGCACCAACCCCATGATTTTCCTAAGCAGAGCATGCTAGAAATCAATTCCCACTTAAAGGATTTGGTTAAAAAAGGTCACTTGGAAAATGCACGGCAGGTGTTTGACAAAATGACTGAAAGAGATGAGGTCTCATGGACCAACATGATTTCCGGTTACGTAAACGCTTCTAGTTCAGTAAAAGCATTGTCTTTATTCTTAGAAATGCGGCGTGATCCTACTATCAAAGTGGATCCTTTTGCTCTTAGCCTTGCTGTGAAGGCATGTGGGGTTATTGTGAATTTGAAGTGTGGGGAGTTATTACATGGGTATTCGATAAAAGTCGGTTTGGTTACTTCTGTTTTTGTGGGTAGTTCACTTGTTGACATGTACATGAAAGCTGGTAAAGTGTTGGAGGGTTGCGTAGTTTTTGACGAAATGCCTCTTAGGAATGTAGTTTCTTGGACTGCTGTTATAACCGGGCTTGTTCGTGCAGGTTACAATGAGGAAGGGTTGGTGTATTTTTCTGAAATGTGGAGAGATGGCATAGAATGTGATTCGTATGCTTATGCTATTGTGTTAAAAGCGTGTGCTGATATGGGGTGTCTGAATTATGGGAGGGAAATGCATACTAGGATTGTGAAGAAAGGCTTGGATATGAGCTCTTATGTGGCTAATAGTCTTGCTACAATGTACAATAAATGCGGGAAACTAAATTATGGTATGTGTTTGTTTGGAAGAATGAGGTTGCGAGATGTTGTCTCCTGGACTACAGTAATCACGACATATGTTCAAACTGGTCAAGACCGATATGGTATACAGGCATTCTTGGGAATGAAAGAATCGAGTGTGACTCCTAATGAATATACATTTGCTGCGGTTGTTGCTGCTTGTGCAAATCTTTCGAGACTAGACTGGGGTGTGCAACTGCATGCAAATGTTTTACGTGTAGGTTTTCTTGATTCTCTGTCTGTATCGAATTCAATTGTCACAATGTACTCGAAATGTGGACAGTTGGATTCGGCCTCACTCATATTTCATGAAATGAGTAGAAGAGACATTGTCTCTTGGAGCACAATTATTGCTGGGTATGCTCAGGGTGGTTGTGGTGAGGAAGCTTTAGAGCTTCTAACATGGATGAGAAAGGAAGGACCAAAGCCAACAGAATTTGCTCTTGCAAGTGTACTTAGTGCATGTGGTAGTATGGCAATCCTTGACCAGGGCAAGCAACTTCATGCTCATGTTCTTATCATTGGATTAGATCATACGCCTTTAGTACTGAGTGCTTTGATCAACATGTATTCAAAATGTGGAAGTATTGCAGAAGCCTCAAAGATATTTAATCCAGCACAAAATAATGACATTGTATCGTGGACAGCCATGATTCATGGGTATGCTGAACATGGATACAGCCAAGATGCTGTAAATTTATTTGAAAAAATTCCTTATGCTGGTCTAAGACCAGATTCTGTGACCTTCATTGGCGTTCTAATCGCTTGTAGTCATGCTGGCCTTGTTGATCTAGCTTTTCACTATTTTAGATTGATGAAAGGGGAGTACAAAATAAGTTTGTCAAAGGAACATTATGGTTGTATGATTGATCTTCTCTGTCGTGCTGGACGAATAATTGATGCCGAGAACATGATCAAAAATATGCCATTTGAAAAGGATGATGTTGTTTGGTCAACCTTACTTAGAGGCTGCAGGTTACATGGTGATGTTGAATGTGGAAGGCGTGCAGCTGAGCAAATTCTTAAACTTGCTCCAAGTTGTGCTGTGACTCACACTACTCTGTCTAACATTTATGCATCAAAGGGGAAGTGGGGAGAAGTAGCAGAACTGAGGAAGTTAATGAGATCGAAAGGTGTCATGAAGGAGCCTGGATGGTCTTGGATTAAGGTCAAGGATCAAGTTTCTGCATTTGTTGCTGGGGACAAAAAACATCCGCAAAATGAAGATATTTATGATATTTTGGATCTTATATCCTCAAAAGCAGAATTTTCTTTTCAGAGTATTGCTAACATTGTAGAGTAGCCAAAACTTAAGATGTCGATTGGAGTTTCTCGAAGTATGAGTATCCTTCAGAGGAAAAAGGACGGACACTTATTTTTTTGATATTATAATCACGATAAAAGGTGGTTGCCCCGTGCTTATTTGCACAACCAGCTCTTTCACTGTTTCCATCTTTTTCCCCAAAATAGTTTTGGTCATTTTCTTTGGAGATGATCCTGATGTGCTCTTTTGTAGCATAATCCATTTATGGTGCTGCCATGAGATGTAATTTTGCTTTCGAGGTTGTAAAGAGCAATCTAAGAGGTAAAGCTGGCGCGGAGCAGTGCTATGGGTTTGTGTTTTGTGTACGTATGAAAATATTGCAGCAAGCAATGTATGTGCAAACAACTTGATGATGCTAAGCAGATTGCCTTCATCAAGCAGAGTCGCTTGTGTACTTGCCCTGTGAGCGATTCAGTAGGGAATGAGAGCTAGCTGAGGCATCCTGCAAAACACATGGAGGATGATCTTTAGTCGAAGGCGTAAGATCTATATCTGGAAGCATGCTTAGCACTGTTGGCTTGTAAGTTACAAGTTGTACAAATATAGAGTTGAGTTGGAAGGCTGTGACAAACGAAAGACGCTCTGGAATGCTGTTCAAATGGGGTTATGAAGGCGTAGCTAGAATTGAGTTGCAACTTTTACTTGAAGAAACCAGACGAGTATCTAGCTCTTATTATACTGGTGGAGAAAAGATTTTTGTTCTCCTCTCTACGTACTAATTGTTCCTTGGGTTGAGTTAGGCTCAGATATTATATCTTTATGATATTTAACAAGAGTTGCATTGATACGTTACAGGGAAAAGACATTGTTTTCACCTCAAACTATACCCGAAAAATCAAAGTCACACCTAAACTATACTAGTGATCTATTACACATCTAAACTATAAAAAAGTGAAACTATTTACACTATGTCCGGCTACCACCACTTGCATGTAGTGTAGTGTTTTACACGCGCTATCACGTCAGCACCACGTCAGTAAAAAGTATCACTTTTTTATAGTTAAGGTGTGTAATACGTCACTTATATAGTTTAGGTGTGGATTCGACTTTTCGACTATAGTTTGGGATGGAAACGATGTTTTTTCCCTTAATGTTTTTAGCCGTTTACTTTTGTTATTTAATAGGCTGGACGCACCTAAAATAAGTGTAACACACGCGCCTTAGAATGGGGATCGCGAGGAGGTGATAATATCACTTTTATATAGTTAAGGTGTGTAATAGGTCACTTATATAATTTAGGTGTGGCTTAGACTTTTCTTGTATAGTATGAGATGAAAATGATGTTTTTTTCCATACATTACATCTTTGGTTGTCTTTTATTTTCTATAATGTACTTCTTTATTTGTCTTTTAAGGATAGGAAAAAAGAATCGTTTCCACCTTAAACTATAGTCGAAAAGTCGAATCCACACCTAAACTATATAAGTGACTTATTACACACCTTAACTATAAAAAAGTGATATTTTTTACACCCTGTCAGATATTACACCACTTGCATGTAGTGTGGTGTTTTACATGCGCTGCCACGTTAGCATAATCCAAAAAAATAAGGAAAAAGACATTGTTTTCACCCCAAACTATAGTCGAAAAGTCGAATCCACACCTAAACAATATAAGTGACCTATTACACACCTTAACTATAAAAAAGTGATACTTTTTACACCCTGTCAGGCATTACACCACTTGTGTGGTGTTTTACACGCGCTGCTATGTCCGCATAATCCGAAAAAATAATAAATTTATTATTTTCATAATTTTTTCTTTTTAATTTAATTTTTTTCCCTTTTTCTTCAATGTCTAAAACCTCTATTGTTGTCAATGTCCAAAACCCCCATTACCTCCGTTACACCATATTCACCACCATAAACTTTATCCCACCAACAAAATTACCATAACAATTAATTTTTTCTAACATTGTTCTTCATCCGTAACCCGTCGTCTTTTCTTTAAAAAAAAAAATCTCAGCTATGGCCTTTATTGTTTCAAAAAACGGTCACTCGACTATTGGCCTCTGTGTTTTAAATGGTAATGACCAACACATTTCCATACTTTTTCTATTTGTTTTTCAGCTATAATTAAAAAAAAAAAAATCTAATATGGTAGCAAGCTACATTTTTTGATGAATTAATAATTAACAGACAGAGAGGAGAAAGTCGACGATAATCCGACTTTTTCGATGAGAATTCACCGAAAAACATCCTTACTACAAAATTTTATATTTTATAAAATTTGATTTTGCCTATTTAAACATCAAATACAATTTAATTTTGTTCATTGTGAAATTGATATTGATTCGATGAAGGTGGAGGATGAATTGTGTTATTTGGGGATGAGGTTGGAATTTGGAGGTGGGGTGATAAAAAAATTGTGTTGGTTGGGGTGTGCTGATAAAGAAGAAGATGTTTGGGGTTGGGGTTGGAGTTTCGAGGTGGGGGTGATAAAGGAGATGATGATTTGGGGGTGCGGGTGATGAAGAAGATGATTGTTTGGGGGTGGGGGTGGGGAGATGGATGCTGGGGGTTGGGGGAGGAGTATTTTAATTTTAAATTTTTTTTGTTGGCATTAATTTTTAATTTAAACGCATTAATATTTAAATAATTATGTATTTTCCATGTTAGATCTAGGGAGTAAAAGGTATCATTTTTTATAGTTAAGGTGTGTAATAGATCACTTATATAATTTAGGTGTGGATTTGATTTTTCGACTATAGTTTGGGGTGAAAACGATGTCTTTTTCCGTAATGTGTTTAGTCGTTTACTTTTGTTATTTAATAGGCTGGACGCGCCTAAAATAAGTGTAACATACGCGCCTTAAAATGGGGATCACGGGGAGGTAATAATATCATTTTTATATAGTTAAGTTGTGTAATAAGTCACTTATATAGTTTAAGTGTGATTTCAACTTTTCTTGTATAGTATGAGGTGGAAATGATATTTTTTCGTTTAAGGATATAAATGAAAAACTGATGTAAGAGGATTCATTAAACGTTAACTTTATATATGTTACAATATGAAAACAAGTTATTGACAAATATTAGTTTCGCAGTTAAAAGCAACTGTTGATGTAAAATGGAGAGTAGAAATATTAGTGCTGAATTGCAAAATTCACCCCATAAGATTTAGAAGAAATTAACTTACCAGTATGACTTCGTGTTTTTGTTGGAGAAATGGCTTAAATGAAGTGTTTCAAAGGAGATAACTTTTCATTTATCTTAACTTTGATGGATATAATTATCTGAAATTTGTTATAAGTTAAAAATAAAAAATATTTTTTAAATTTAATTGAGGTGAATATCATAATTATAATATAAAAAAAAAAAAACAAAAAACTGATACAATAGTTGATTAAAAGTTGAGAGCGTGTGGTCCTAGGTTTATTTTGTCTCCGTCTAACATTGCAAAGACAAGTGTGAGATGGATAGTATTTCTAGTTTTAAATAAGCTAGAATAGAGCCAAACGGATACACAAAATATATTCAAACCCAATCAGTTTGTAATGGAGACGTGTCAATTGATTAATAGAACACCAGACCTAAATCTAAGATTTTCCTTTGCCTGCCTTTATCAGAAATGTAATATGAAACGATGTACAATATATTATTATGATTCGACTTTTTTATGAATTTAATATATTGCGAAAGCTTTATATATAAATATTTCTTTATAATTTAATTAGTAAATTTATCCGTATTTCGTGCGATTATGAAAGACCTCATAAAAAATTACGTTTTTCATATCAAGATTTTGAAAATACACTTTATAAAATCTAAAGTCTTCTTTAATTCATGTCATGAGAAAAATTAAACTTATACATTCGTCTTATATGTATTTTTAAAAATTTAAATATTTAAAAATTAAATCAATAGCTAAACCAAATAAAATATCATTGACATTTTCAGTGAAAATAAAAAGACATACACAAAAGTACAATAAACAAAAAGGCTAAAATTTAAATTCCAAAATATCTTTCACCTTAACATAATATATATAGTGAATAAAAAATTTGTCTCACTTGACTTATGTAAGTCTATTTATTACTTCAAAAAAAAAAATCGGTGATAAAATGCATGTTATATAGTTAAAATATAATTTACTTTCTAAAGTACTATGTTCCTATTTTAAAAGTAGTAATTATTCTTTTAAGTTTCCAATTCTTTCTAAAAGCTTTACTGAATCAATAATAAACGAATCAAATTTCATAACAAAGCTATAAAGGAAAAGTTCATGAGAAATGGTAATATTGATAGATTCAAAATAAATAAGAAGAAAAATTCATTGGAAAAAAATTTCCTACTCCATCACACCTTTTCAATTCTCTGATTTATATTTAATCGTCTATAAAGCTCATGAAATACATTCTAATATTATGGATAAGCATACTTTTTTACTTAAAATGAATTTAATTTTTAGAACTAAAAATTAACTACTCAAACACAATTTACTCTTTTTATAGAAACTAAATTCTGAATCTTTAAATATGATTAAATTAAGTATATTTGTCATATATTTTGTGTTTGATAGAGATATGCAATATAAGTGAAGTATAGTCGAAGTAATACAAAAATGAACATTCAAAGTGATCACACATAAGAACAACTAATATTATCTCTTAACGCTTATACTCATATACTCAAATTTATAAGGACTTCACTCAAAAATGCTTATAGAAGAAAAATATAATCAAGAGAATAACCTTTAGTGAGTTTTCATATTTTTTTCTGGGATATTATTGCGGAGAACTTTTTGGACTTGAAATTGTTACAATTTCTGAATTCAACTTAATTTTTGAAATTCGAAAACTCTAAAAAAGCCATCTTTCAAATACAATTTCAATTTTCAAATGTCATTTTGATCAACTTAAAAGCAAAGAATACTTTTTTTTTTTTTCAAATGTCACAATTCATATGTTCAAACGTCCACTAAAAGTATTACATAAACTCCGTCCAAATATATGGTTATAAATTAGACGAAAATAATTAACAAAACACTTGAGCTATAGAATTTTACCTATTTTTCTCGAATCATGAGCTCTTTGCTTAGCCCCAATGACAAAAGAAAAGATAACTCGTGAAAGAATCAAATAACTGCAAAAATAAATATCAAATAAATTTATTACACATTACACAAATAATAATCGTAAACACATACATTACACTTAACAAATACAAGCTGAAAGATTTAATATACCAATGAAAAGATTTTAATATAGCAAAAAGCTAAATACACAATGTCCATAGGCCTTCAACCAATTTATACTTTCATGACTGAAATTGTGTAATAAAGGAATAGTTAAGAGAGCAAATTGATGGATATTGAAACAACAAAAGCTTATGGAGTATTCCATTTATTAAAAAAAATAAAATGCATACATATTCGGGAAATGAGAAGGCAAGATTGCAGTGCAAAAAAGTGGTGGCTTTCCACTTTTTCATTCATGTTTTACAGTAATTAATATCAATATAATAACTTACATATACACAATAGTGGATTTTCAATTCTTCATTCATATACCCAATAATTGATATTAAAATGAAACTTATATACAATTAATTAATATGGCTATTAAGAAAATTAATGCCAACTTAATAAATACGATAGAATTCAACTGCAATAAGTAATTTAATGTTTGCATTAACTTACAAAAAAATGAGATAAAAACCCCAAAAAATGACAACAAAGATAAATACTAATGATGATCATAGAGAGCGTCACGTCAATGTGGTTGTAACTCTTTTTTATATTATATATAGATTCGCATATCAACCCCTTATGTTATTAAAGAAATATTCAAATATACAATCTTAAAAAATTAAAAATACTGTAAGTATATACGACATAACGTTGTTAGGGATCATTTGATCACTCCATGGGATATCTAATGGGATGATTTTATCCCTCCTTCCCCGTATGATAATAGTCCACTATTTTATAATTTTCGTTCCAAATTTTTTAATTTAATTTTTTATTTTACTTGTCTTTTTTTATTAATCAAGAAGAGATAGTTTTTTTTTCTTCATATTTTATCTTTTACATTAATTACTTTTTCTTCAAATTAAAATATCAATATTATTTACTAAGGGTATTATGATAAACTAGATATATTATTAATTATTTTTTTTTAACAATTTGCCATCTCATTTGAGACAGAGGGAGTAGAAATAATGAGATAAATAATCTTAAAATTAAGTAATATTTTATATCAAACATCGAATAAAATCAATTTCAAACTTTATTTAGAAATTATTTTTCTTATCGATTCTGCCAAACGCCCCTTCAGCATATATACCTTAAATTCTGTTTAAAATGTTAGCGAATATATAGACGTAAAACTGCAAATTAGTGGGGATTTATAAGACCTAAATAATCGCTTAGCAAAAGTAATTTAGTAGTTTAATTTAAAGAGGAAGAAGAGTGCTGCATTAAATCATTCCCTGAGCTCAGGTTCGTCACCTCGACTTAAAATCTCTTAAGTCTGGGTTTCAATTGCATCATCTTATTACTTTTAGCTATTGTAGATTTGGGAAAATCTGCTTTGCATTCCAGGTGTTCGATGAAATGCTTCTATGAATTTCTGACTCTTGTTTTCCCTCTTTTTTTCAGAAAAAAAACGTAACATTTTTACTGTTTCATATTTTCGAAATGGCGAATGTTTGTCCGATTCCAAGCGATTCATACAAAGTGGGGTTTATAGGAGCTGGTAAAATGGCTGAAAGCATAGCTAGAGGTGTGGTTAAATCCGGAATATTGCCTGCTTCACGTATTCGAACAGCCCACTCTGGATCAGCTCGTCGTACTGCTTTTGAGTCTATTGGGGTTACTGTTTTTGATAATAATACTCAGGTGGGTACCCCTTATTCATTCTCAATCTTAAATTGAATGAACTTATACTCAGGTGGGATGTTTTTGTTTTCTTGGTGATCATATATATTAATATATTTAACATAGTTATTTTACCTTACCTTATTAAAATGATGTTTACATTTTGTTTTGAAATTATTTTGGAGACAAGGCAATTAATGTTAAAGGGTAAAATAGGAAAAATAAGTTTTTTCTTGATATGTCAAAAATGACAAGTAAAAGGAGAAATACAATTAGGAAATTAATGACAAGTAAAAGCTACCGGAGGGAGTATATGTTTGTATGGAAGCTTCTTAGTAAGTTTTTGGTGTGCCCGTATAGCTCCTTTAAAGAAAATTGAGTGACATCTGTAGACAACCATATTATTGAGTGACATCTGTAGAGAACCATATTATTGAGTAGGTTTCTCTATTTGGTAATAAGAAAAAAAAACAAACTTTATAGTAAGACTTTTAATTCATTTTATTAGGATTTCGACTCCTCATTTCTTAGGTGATAAAAAGAAATCCTAAATTGGTAGGACAATCTTGATTTGCATTTGATTATATATTTTTTTCTTCCCAAATTGATTAGATCATATGGCAGGACAATCCTAAATGCTTCAAGTTGTTGATGTTTTCAAGCTCTTCCTGTACTCTATTAATAGGATGGCCAAAGTTATTAATTTTGATAAGTTAGAACATGGGTAAAAGAAACATTTATTGCTGGGACAAACTGACTTATGTATCTCTCGGAGTAATGCAAGACAAGTGACCTTGAATACGTCAGGAGAGATATTTTTTGGGACAAAATAATTACTATAATACAAAGCAGAGTTCTTAGATTCAGTTTGACCTCAGAAATTTTGTTCAGTAAAGGGACTAACCATTTAAGACCTGTATTTAGTAATTGCTATGTCAGTAACACTTCATGGTCATCTCATCATAGGAGTATCAAAATTTATACTCTCTTGTTTTTGTATTCACATAGATTCATACCGGACATTTTTCGTTTGTTTTTTGTTTTTCTTTTCCTAGGGATTTTTCTTACATTAAAACACTAAATGGAGTGTATATTCTTGGTTTTCTCTAAGAACTAAGTATCATTTCTTTATTTTTTTGTTCTTTTTGGTAAAACGAAATATCTGAGATCTAGTGACTAACTCTAATTTTTTCATTTTATCTTTCTTATAACCTTTGATTGGTTCCTTGAAGATTCTTAGTTCAAATGTTTCTTGTTTTTGTCAGAGCAGGTGGCTGAAGATAGTGATGTAATTATATTCTCTGTGAAGCCTCAAGTGGGTATGGTTCAAGTCTTTTGCTTTCTCTCTTTTTGTTTCCTGTTTTTTTTTTGGTTAAAAAATGGAGCTTTCTTATGTTTTCCCTCTCAACAATTGCAGGAGAATTTAAAATCCATTTTTCCACAATAATTTTGTTTCTGTTTTGATAGTCGTAAAGTTATTATTTTATGAAAAAGTACAGCTCAATAAGTGAAAGATAATATTTCCTCAATTAGATGTCTGAACGAAGCAACCATAAGATGAAGTTGTAAACAACCTATTGTAAAAAAGGATAATTGGATTGGATGCATAAGAAAAATGATCTTTGCATAAGTGATGCAACATTTGATTCTAGATAGAGGATGAGATGGGAAAGATCACTTGAGATGATTTGACGATGTCTTACTTGAACTTTAAAATGCAACAATTATTAGGTGCAACATTGTCGTCATTGGAGATGCTATTATGGATAAGATAGACCTAAAAATCACATGGAGGGAATTGTCTTAAAGGACACAATATCTCAAAGTCGATACAGATTTGGCTAAAAGTAAAAACACAATCGAAGCAATGCATTCATATTGGCGATACTAATTAGTAGGGTTAAAGTTTTGTAGTTATTGTAGTTACACTAGGTCAGTAGGAATAAGTGTGAGATTTAGAGAATTTAGGGTCCTTGATCATTTAGATGAATACTATTCTTTCTCTTTTCCGCTTATTAAAAAATAAAATAGCACTTATAAAAAAAAGGGCTTGAATAGAAGTGTATATAGAGGATTCATACCACCAACCTTACTATTTTGATATTGAGGCAGCACAATAAATATAGTGATTGACATTCTTTTGTTTTGCTTTCTCTTGTGGAAATTTATGGTAAAGACACTGCAATTGCCAGATTTATTGGATGTTTCGAAAATTGGTGGTGATTCTGCTGTTCTTATCACTTTTTTATGCAGTGAAAAATGTGGTGTCACAGTTAAGGCCAATCCTTTCAGAGAAGCAGCTTTTGGTGTCAGTTGCTGCTGGTGTTAAGTTAAATGATCTGCAGGTTTGTGTGCAAATGGTGTAGGATATGCATGTAAATTCCTCAACAAGCAAAAACACAGAAACAAGCTTTTATTTATATGCAATAGTTTCAAAGAGCTGGCTTTGACTCATAAAAAACTTTTTGACTTGGTGACCAAATTTTTCTTCAATTTTCTCTCAGTTCAATCTAATTTCTTCCCCTTGTTGCTTCAATTTATATATATATTTTTTACCCATTTTACTGAAGCATATTCTATTTTTCTCCTCTTCTCAAGGAATGGGCAGGTCAAGACCGATTTATTAGGGTGATGCCAAACACTCCCTCTGCTGTTGGTGAAGCTGCCACAGGTAAATGAGAAATAAGTACTGATATTTTCTGTCAAATATAATATTCCCGAGTGAAGTCCTTTCCCTGTACCTTAATATCTGGTTTTATCTAAAGGATTTAACTTCAGACGTAGATCTTCCAAATGTGTTTTGTTTATGTTGCATTGATTTGGCTATGAGTAAGAATCCTATAGAGGTGAATAAGTTTCCGTTACTGGTACATGCAGTTTTCTTTTTGTGGAATCTGCAGTGACACACGCCCATGTCATACATACCCGTTCTACATGGAATTATCTATGTATCATGGTTTGTTGTTGAGAATTTGTTTGGAGTCTGACGATTACATAAACAATTGAGATGTAAGTAAACTGAATTCAGATGCAATTATCTATTCTTACAATATCCATATCCAGATTTTGGGTCAAATTCTGTCCCATATGTATTGAAGTCATTCCATCTTCTTTGAAGTGGTTAATACAACAGGCCTCCTGCTGATTTTATCATCATTAGAGGTATTTGAAGGAGGGATTGACAAAATTTAGACAATTATATTTTCCAGTTTACCTGTGTAGTTCCAAGTCCTACTTCAAACTGCATTAAAAAAATTTGAGTTGTCAAAATAAGGTATTATGGTAGTGGACATGAACGCCTTCACATGTTGAATGCACCATCTTACCGAATATGACCTAGTTGGCTTAAGCTTATAAATGAATGCACAATCTTTTAATGGATTATTATGTTTGTGAGTTGGGTCTTGGAACATAGGAACTTTGCCGGGTAAGTCTATGGAGCTGGTGAAGATTCAGGGTTAGTATAGCGTGTGTCCAGGAAATTAAATGGGTAGGCACTAAGGCGAGAGATGCGGATGGATATAAGTTATGGTACTCGGGTAGCGTGAGATATAGAAATGGGGTAGGTATCTTAGTAGATGAACTTAGGGAGCAGGTGGTAGAAGTTAAGAGAGTTAGTGATAGGTTGATGTCTATTAAGTTGGTCATTGGAGGGTCTACGGTGAACTTTATTAGTGCCTACGCCCTGTAAGTAGGTTTGGACGAGGAGGTGAAGAAGGACTTTTGGGAGGTTTTAGATGAGGTGGTGAGGAGCATCCCGAGTGCGGAGAAGCTTTTCGTGGGAGGGGATTTCAATGGCATATTGGGTCTTTGTCGAGAGGTTATGATGATGTGCATGGCGGATTCGGTTTTGGGGAGCGGAATGAAGAGCTTCCCTTTTGAATTTTTCTAGGGCTTTTGGGTTGTGGATAGCGAATTTAAGCTTTCTGAAGAAGGAGGAACACCTTATTACGTTTCGTAGTTCAGTAACCAAGACTCAAACTTTTTGCTTCTTAGGAAAGGGGATAGAGCACTATGTAAAGACTGTAAAGTCATACCTAGCGAGAATCTTTTGACTTAGCATAAGTTGTTGGTGCTGAACTTGGTTATCAATAAGGGAAAAAAGAAGAGAAGTGTGGAGGCTCGGCCTGGGATGAATTGGGGTAGCTTGACTTTGGCTAGTGCTTTGGAAATGGAGGAGAAGTTGAAGAGTAGGGGGGCTTGGGAGAGTAGAGGGGGTATGGATAGTATGTGGGAGACGAATGGCAGTTGCATTAGGGAGATCGCGGTGTTGGGTGTCTCGAGAGGTCAACCTGGCAAGCATCGAGGAGACTGGTAGTGGAACGAAGAGGTTAAGAGAAAGGTGGAGTCTAAGAAGGTGGCTTATGCTTAGTTGGTTGAGAGCCAGGATGATGAGGAAAGACAGACGACTAAGGAGGAGTATAAGGTAGCTAGAAGAGAGGCTAAGATGGCGGTTACGGCGGCTAAGACAACAACTTTTGAGAGCTTGTATGCGGCTTTAGAGGGGGAAGACGGAGATAAGAAGTTGTATAGGCTTGCCAAGGCCAGGGAGCGGAGGGATCGAAACCTTGGCCAAGTGAAGTGCATCAAAGGAGAGGATGGTGCAGTGTTGGTTGAGGATGCCCTCATTAGGGAGAGGTGGCAGTCCTATTTTCATAAACTTTTGAACGACGAGGGGGACAAAAGTTTCGTGTTGGGGGACTTGGAGAAATCTGAGTAGTGTCGCGATTATGGTTATTGTAGGCATATCTAGGTTAAGGAGGTCAAGGGAGCTATTCGCAGGATGCGGCGGGGTAGGGCGACGGGGCCAGATGAGATTCCAGTGGATTTTTGGAAGAGCACTAGCGGGGCAAATTTGGAGCGGTTGACAAGGTTGTTTAACATTAATTTTTAGGGAGGCGAAGATGCCTGGAGCGTGGAGGTGGAGTACGATGATTCCAGTGTATAAGAACAAGGGAGACATCCAGAGTTGCAACAACTATTGAGGTATTAAGTTATTGAGTCATACTATGAAGGTTTGAGAAAGGGTGGTAGAGTTGAGGATGGGAAGGATCATGACGAACTCTGAGAATCAGTTTGGTTTCATGCCAGGTCGCTCGACCACCGAGGCCATTTGCCTTGTGAGGAGATTAGTGGAGCAGTTTCAGAAGAGGAAGAAGGACTTGCACATGGTGTTTATTGATCTTGAGAAGACATATGACAGAGTTCCCAGGGAGATTTTGTGGAGGTGCTTGGAGGCTAGAGGGGTGCCCGTGGCGTACACTAGGTTGATTCAGGATATGTATGATGGTGCGAAGACTCGTGTGAGGACGGTAGGTGGAGATTCAGAGAACTTCCCAGTTTTGATAGGGTTGCACCCAGGATCGACTCAACCCATGTTTATTTGCCTTGGTGATGGATATTTTGATGTGACATATTCAAGGGGAAGTGCCTTGGTGTATGTTATTTGCAGATGATGTGGTACTGATTGACGAGACTTGGGGTGGAGTTAATGATAAGTTGGAGATTTGGAGATAGACGCTTGAGTCTAAAGGATTTCGGTTAAGTAGAACCAAGACGGAGTACTTGGAGTGTAAGTTCAGTGATGTGTCAGGAGGCTAGAGTGGTTGTGAAGCTGGACTCTCAGGCCATTCAGAAGAGGGAGAGGTTCAAGTATCTGGGGTCAGGGCAATGGTGAGATTGACGAGGATGTCACGCATTGTATTGAGGTAGGGTGGTTGAAGGTAACTGCAGAGCATGTTGTGAGAGGTGACTAGCAGCGGAAGAACATAAATTCAACCTGCAATGGTGGTCTCCGGCAGTGGGATCTGTTTCAAGACATGGTAAATCAAGTCTGGGTTAGATTGATCAACCTCCCCCTTTAGTTATGGTTCGAAAAGGTGTTCAAGGAGATCGGAGATTTTTGTGGCCGCTGGATTCAAACTGAAGAAGAGACGGAGCTGAGAAACCACTTGAAATGGGCGAGAATAATGGTTTTGGGACGATGACGACGTCCCAAAAGTGGTGAAGGTGGAAAGTGAAAGTATAATCTGTGAAATCCAAATCTGGTGTGAAACTTCGGTGAGAACCAGCACCAGAGTTCTAGGAAGAGACAAAATAACGGACCAACGGGTAAAAGAAGGCACACAAGAGAAAACTATGAACCAACGGGCAACAAAAGACTTGTATAGTACAGAAGTAGGGTTTCGAGGTGTAGAAAGCATGATGGGGAACGTGGGGTCTTCAACAGATATGGAGATTTTCCCAAGATTGGAATACTCACGTGATTTATCACGTGGGGACAGCAAACAGTCAAAGACTTTTTTTTTAAATAAAGAGGCTACCCCTAACAAGAAGTTGGGCCCAGATCTGTTGGCCCAAAGTTTTTCTGATTAGAATATTTAGAGGGCATGCTACAATGAGCCTAGAACCGACCCATTGGAGGAGGAATTAAAAGCTAATGCTTTTACTTCAATTCTTGAATCACAACTTGCAAGTCATAAAGTCAGTCTTTGCGATAAAGACATGGATACAGAGAGTGAAGAAATTAGAGGAGTTCAACAAGCTGCAGTTGAGGAAGAAAATCAAATACTACTGATTGAAAATAGGGGAAAACAGGCATCAAATTCTCAGGTGAAAGAAAACATGCATATGCAGCCACAAAATCTCAACACAGTAGTGGGTTGGTGTGAATGTGGTAGATGAGAGGGATGTGGAATTTGATGCAACAATAAGGGTTCACCAAATTATAATCAGAATGGCTAAGGAATTTGGGTTGGTATTTCATGGATATGAGAAGGAAACACTGGAGCTTTTCATGAAAATTGATAGCAAGCGACATGGAGTTTCATCAACACAAGAACCTGGAACCCCAAAAGAGAAAGGAATCAAAGAACTGAAGAGCCTTGAGAGGGGGAGCTGTTTTGTGAGCAATGGAACAAGAAGTAAAGGGGGGTGTTTCATTAAGCAAGATCAATGAAAGTCAACATTATATCATGGAACGTTAGGGGGTTGAATCAACAATCAAAAAGAATGTTGATTAAAAATTTAATTCACATGTGGAAGACTGATGTTTTATGTTTTCAAGAATCAAAAGTCGAAGGGATATTAGTGCCATTATCAAAGAATTATGGCCTAATAGATGGGGCAAGTATGCACAATTGGAGGCCAGTGGAACTAGAGGGGGCATTATAATATTATGGGATAGCAGGGTATGGGAAGGGGAGATTAGTAGTTTGGGTTCATATTCCATAACATGCAAGTTCTTTGGCAAGACTCAAGAACTCAATTGGCATTTGTTCAGTGTATATGCTCCAAATAACACGACAGATAGGGAGGAGGTTTGGTGGGAATTAGCAGGTGCCAGAGGACTATTTATCGGGCCATGGGTGGTGTGTGGGGATTTTAATACTGTCAGATTTCCATCAGAGAAGAAGAATGCAAACAAAATCACTAAGGCAATGGATGACTTTTTTGAGTTTATTGAAGATATGGTTCTGATAGACTTGCCCCTATCAGATGAAAAATACATTTGTAGAAAGGGTGATAGGCGAGAAACAACTGCCTGGACAGATTCCTGGTTTCCATGGATTGGAATGAGGGCTTTAGAAACATTAAACAATCAACAATACACAGAATCACTTCTGATCATTTCCCTGTGATGTTGTGATGTGGTAATTGGGATCCCTATCAAATCTTATTTTAAGTTCGAAAACTGGTGGTTACAGGCTGAGGGCTTCAATGATAGGGTAAAAGGGTGGTGGGATTCATTTGTGCGTGAAGAGAGGCCTGATTTTGTTTTGGCTTATAAATTAAAAGCTTTGAAGGACAAACTTAAGGAGTGGAGCAAAATGCTACACGGAAACTTGATATTACAGAAGGCTAGTGTACTCAATCAACTTGCAGAATTAGAGAAGATTCATGATCAAAGGAGCTTAACCGAGGAAGAGTTGTATGCAAAAACATCCTTATCAGTTGCATTTGAGGATATCGCAAAACATGAGGAGGTGGCCTGGAGACAAAGATCTAGGGCTCTTTGGTTGAAACAAGGGGATAAAAACACAAAATTCTTCCATAGGACTGCAAGTTGATATTTGAAGGGGATATTGTGGACAATCCAGCTGATATTTCAAGAGAGATTGTTTTTTTTTACCAAAAGCTTTACACTGAGACGGAGAATTGGAGACCTCTACGTAATCGTGGTAACTGCCCTAGGATTACTCAAGAGGAAAATCAGTTGTTACAAAGCCCTTTCGGTGAACAAGAAATTTGGGAAAGTGTGAAGTCTTGTCCTGGAGACAAAGCTCCAAGACCTGATGGATTTTCCATGGCATTTTTTACTCAATGTTGGGAGGTGGTAAAAACAGAAGTGGTTGCAGCAGTACAAAACTTCTATGAACAAGGTGTTTTTGAAAAAAGCTTTAATGCCACTTTTGTGGCTCTGATTCCCAAGAAAGTGCCTGCAAAAGAGTTGAAAGATTTTAGACCTATTAGCTTAATAGGTAGTTTTTACAAGATTATTGCTAAAATACTAACCGAAGGACTCAAGAAAGTGATGAACAAATTGGTGGGTGCGCATTAGATGACCTTCATCAACGGTAGACAAATTATGGATGCAATTCTAATTGCAAATGAATGTGTGGATGCAAGATTTAAAAGCCAAGAACCTGGAATTGTGTGTAAACTTGACATTGAAAAGGCGTATGATCACTTAAACTGGAATTACTTACTGGAAACTTTGAGGCAGTTGGGATTTGGTGGTAGATGGGTCAGCTGGATTAGGTGTGCATCAGCACAGTAAAATTCTCAATATTGATCAATGGTTCACCAACATGATTTTTTCAATCTCAGAGGGGCTTAAGACAAGGAGATCTCTATCTCCTTTCCTTTTTATCATTGCAATGGAGGGTTTACATGACCTGTTGAAGACTGCTTAGACAAACAAATGGATATGGGGATTCAAGATGAAGTCGAGTACTGAGAGCGAGTTAGAGATTTCGCATCTACAATATACTGATGATACTGTTGTATCCTGCGACGCTGATTTTGAACAGGTGACAATATTGAGGGTAATCTTTATTTTGTTTTACATATTAATTGGACCAAAAGTTTTATTTCCAGTTAATAAGGTAAACCAGATTCAATCCCTGGCTGATATTCTAGGAGGCAAAATAAGAGAATTACCAACAACATATTTGGGGATGCCTTTGGGGGCCAAAAGTAAGTCAATAGGAATTTGGAATGGGGTCCTGGAGAAAAGTGAAAAGAAGCTAACAAGTTGGAAGAGCCAATATCTCTCAATGTGTGGTAGGCTAGTTTTGATCAATTCAGTCCTTAATGCTATATGCCTACATATATGATGTCATTATGTTCAATACCTGTGAATGTCTTGAGTAAGATAGATGTATTGAGAAGGAACTTCTTGTAGGAAAGACGCAGCGACAAAAAGAAGTATCACTTGGTTAAATAGAGATCCATCATCGTCAGCAAGAAAGAAGGGGGATTAGGCATTAAGAATCTGAAATCCAAAAATCAAAGTTTGATGTTGAAATGGTTGTGGAGATTTGCTAGTGATGAAGAATCATTATGGAATGAAGTGATTAAAGAAAAGTATGGCATGGAAGGTAAATGGACAACCAAGACTGTGGAGGGCCCTTATGGTGTTAGTCTGTGGAAGTTAATCAGGAATTTGTGGCCTAAACTCATGAACAAGGTAAGCTTTAAAGTTGGAAACGGCATGAAGACATCCTTTTGGGAGGATAAATGGCTAGGTCGAGGAATTCTGAAACAACTCTTTTCGAATCTTCATATTTTATCTCAACAACAACAAGCAACAATAGGGGAGGTATGGAGCAACAAGGGGTGGAATTTGATCTTTAGAAGATGCTTGAATGATTGGGAAATTAATAGGCTAACAGAGTTCTTCAACACTCTAGAGCTATTTACAGGGACTATAATTTCGGAGGATAGCATCAAGTGGCAAGGAAATAAGCAAGGAGAATTCTCCGTCAGATCAGCCTACAAAGAATTCAACCTGTTCAACAATCAGATTAGGTGTTGGCCCTGGAAGATGATATGGAAAGGCAAAATTCCTGATAAAGTATCTTGTTTTACTTGGTTATTAGCTAAAGGAAAAACACTCACCCAGGACAATCTGTGCAAGAGGGGTCATCATCTATGTTCCAAATTCTTTTTGTGTGGGGAGAAAGCTGAGACAATTAATCATCTATTTCTGCACTGTGAACTGACTGGACAATTATGGTGGATGTTCCTCAACTTTAGGGGGATTCTATGGACCATGCCAAGTAATATAGTTGATGTTCTAGCATGCTGGAACAAAGAAGGCAGTAATACAATCCAGAAAATGAGATGGAAGATTATTCCAGCGTGCATTTGGTGGATAGTTTGGGAAGAGAGAAACCAAAGATGTTTTGAAAACAAAGCCGACCATCTCCAGAAGATTAAGATGAAATGCTTAGGGTTGTTCTTTTTTTGGTGTAAAGCAATAGGTTTAGAATATCAAGAAACAATCTTTGATGTATTAGAATCCTTGTTAGATGACAGAGGATCAAATGCTCTATACTTTTGTAATCTGTAATTAAGGGGTGCTACACTGTTTATGTATAGTCTTATATATAAATATACAAATATGTTACCTTTCTAAAAAAAAAGAAGACGCCTCGAAGTTTAAAGGTAAGTTCTACAAAGTAGTAGTTCGGCCGGCTATGTTGTATGGAGCGGAGTGTTGGCCAGTTAAGAACTCCCACATCCAAAAGTTGAAGGTGGCGGAGATAAGA
This sequence comes from Capsicum annuum, assembly GCF_002878395.1. Taxonomy (NCBI): domain Eukaryota; kingdom Viridiplantae; phylum Streptophyta; class Magnoliopsida; order Solanales; family Solanaceae; genus Capsicum; species Capsicum annuum. The sequence goes on along the minus strand of NC_061112.1, from coordinate 109,197,384 downwards.
ATATTGCGATGGACATGTGGACGTACCAGGAAAGATAGAGTGAGGAATGAGATTATTCGGGAGAATGTGAGAGTTGCCTCGGTGGAGGACAAGATGCGAGAAGTGAGGTTACGTTGGTTCGGGCATGTGATGAGGAGGGGCTCTAATGCTCCAGTGCGGAGGTGGAGGTGTGAGACACTGACAATGAATGGTTTTAGGCGGGGTAGAGATAGATCGAAGAGATATTGAAGGGAGGGTGATTAGGCATGATATGGAGCAGTTACAGCTTACGGAGGACATGACCCTTGATAGGAAGGTGTGGAAGACTCGGATTAGGGTAGAGGGTTAGGGGGTGGGAGTGTGTCGGTAATAGTAGGGGAGCGTTCTTTTGTGTCTGGAGTTTCTTGTTCATGGTTTTGTGGCTGTAGTATTATCTTGTGGTTAGCGGTGTTAGTTTATTTTGCCTACCGTACTAGTTTATATGCACTTATCTTTTGTGATTGTTATACTGTTATCGGTCCTAAGCCGAGGGTCTATCGGAAACAGCCTCTACTTCATCTAAGGTAGTGGTATGGTCTGCGTACACTCTACCCTCCCCAGACCCTACTATGTGGGAATGCACTGGGTATGTTGTTGTATAACTATAAGATGAGATGTCTAAAAATTGTCTCTTTTTCTTGGATGTATTCTTGTATTTCTTAAAGGCAAGATGTTAATTCAGGTTAATGTCAGAGTTGTACAATAAGATATGTAAGGCAACTCTATATCCGTATTTTTGGCATGAGATCTAACACTTGTGTTACAAATGTAAGCTTTCAATGTTCTTCTATAGTAAATGATACATAGTGGCAGTATATCATGTATCAAGACAAAAAACTTTACATGGATAACTAAGCGCAAGAGTATATTGTCCATTTGGTATGCACACACATACGTGGATGTGTGTGTGTATGCTTTTGTGTATAAGTGTGTGCATGTATATGCATGCCAGTGTAAGTTTGTTATTAGTTTTTCTGTTTTTTTTTTTTATATATATATATGCTAATTATACAATGCATTTTCAACATACACAGTATATCGAAACATATGTATGCTGTGATTTGCATACTGTTTGTGCTTTCTGTAAATGGGAACTTATGTATATTCACACAGCTGTAGTACAGAGTAATTTTACATGTTTGTGACATGAATGTCTCTCGTGGTCGACCTTTCACCTTGAAGATTTGTCTAATTTAGGTTACGTAGACACTAGAAATTTTAATTTTCTGGTTGTTCTAATATAACTAAGTCTGATTTGTTATCAGTTATTGCTATTTATGTGTCCTTCTAATTAAGTGTCTTCATGTAGTCTTTACTTTGGCGGGAAAGGCAACAGCAGAAGATGGAGAATTAATTTCCCAGTTATTCGGAGCTATTGGTAAGGTGTGGAAAGCTGATGAGAAGCTGTTTGATGCAATTACAGGCTTAAGGCATGTTCCTTCTTTAATGTTTCTGAAACTAGACTTATTATCGCTTAATTTGATGCCAATTTCTGCACCTGTGACTAGCTGTTTGTTGAGCCCGCTTGGGGATCTTAGTTCTTCCGAACTGCTTTTGCATAGACAAGCAGAGTTCTTGCAAAGTTGGAATCCAGTACCATTATTAACAAACGCCTATTCTTTCTCCTTGAAATGTCAGTGGTAGTGGACCAGCCTATGTTTTTCTAGCTATAGAGGCATTGGCTGATGGAGGGGTGGCTGCTGGTCTACCTAGGGAGCTTGCACTTGGACTAGCCTCTCAAACTGTAAGTTAACAGTTAGCCATCAATTTAGTCATACTCTATCATGCTATATGTTAGTATGGTTATGTTCTTTGAAGCAGTGAAATTGTTCTTTAGCACTCTCTGATTCAGTTTGAGATCCATTTAGATGTCAAGGTTCATTTGTTCCATAAGAGGCAACGTGGTTGTTCGCGAAGACTCTGGTTTATTACCATGATCTGCATTTTTTAGGCTATAGTATATATGTTATTTAACTTACCCTGCACCTTCTTAGATATACAAGTACAATCTTTTTCTTAAGAAATGCACTTTCTTGAATCATCTTTCTACTTGCAAGTTGCATCAATAATGTCCTTGTCAATGCCTCAAAAAGCAATTGTTTATATTGTGGCTTATTTTAGCTAACTAACATAATTTGGATCATCTTTTGAGTGCCTTCTGCTTCGTTATTGATAAGGGAAAGTCATCTTTTCAACTTTTCTACTTTGAGCTTTTCTTCTTCTCCGTGAAAGATTTACTTGATCTAAAATTTAAATGACTTGCACATTAGCGGTGCAGTGTTTAGAGACTTCCTTTTCTTCTTAAAGAGATTAACACACATGCCGTCAAACATACTGCTGGTCAAGTGGCGGACTGATTCTCTGTTGCAGGTGCTAGGAGCAGCATCAATGGTTTCTGGTATGGGCAAGCATCCTGGTCAACTTAAAGATGATGTTGCATCACCTGGTGGTACAACCATTGCTGGAATTCATGAGTTGGAGAAGTCTGGATTTCGAGGTATCTTGATGAATGCAGTTGTTGCTGCAGCTAAACGAAGTCGAGAGCTTTCGCAGAATTAATCTAATTAGATCTTAGGGTCATGGTGAACCAGCCGGAAGCTGCTATATATGTCAAGCAGAGTTTTGAAGTGCCAGATTATAAAGTGAAAAGATACAGAGGTTTTCTTGAGCAGAATAACGCACTGTATCTTTTTAATCTTTTGGACCAACATGCCTGCATTTAGTAAAGAGGACGTGGCACAATCACTATAAATAAGCATTATTTATGGTTATTAGCAGACTATATATTTTCTGCTACTAGCTTGTTATATATGAACATCAATCATTAATAATTATTTCAGAGCAGAAGAAAATTCGAGAAAAGGTTCATATTCATCCATTTTTAGTTCAGAAGAAAACTCGAGAAAAACTTATGATATAAAGTGATCATTATATTGTAGCTGCAAAATACATTATCTAGGTGTGTCTCAACTAATTAATGGGTAAAATTTAATTACAGTAAACACCTCCATAATTAATATCATTCTACTCTTAGATACACCAATAATTGTATTTCTAATTAATCGAACACTTAATATCTCTATGCGAACGAAATCCTTTACTTCACATACACTATTAGTTAATATGTGAACAAACTTTCCTTGTCATCATTCCATGCTCTTCTTTTATACATATATCAAATTGTTGCACTTTGTGTAACAGTCTAGTAAATTCAAATATGGTCTTAATATGTAGCAAATTTCGTTTGTTATTGTATCTTCTTAATTGAAGTATATTGGATGATAGATCTTGTTCAAACTAAACTTTCATTAGTTATTGCTCTCCGGATCCTTGAAGAAGTTGAAAAAGTTCAAGTCACTTTGTATGTTCGACGTGCATGCTCTAACCATGATTCACAAGATAGGCTTTAATTAATTAACATCATAGGATTGAACATTATTCTGCCAAGGATATGGTGAGAGTGAGATGGATGGCTAGGAACCCTTTAATTTTAATTAAAAGTCTCGAATTTGAACTTTGGAGATGAAGTTTTTGATAGGGAATACGTGTTTCTCGTTAGATGGTTCTACACAACATAAATCCAAATAGTCGAACTACTGATTGGCACTAGAAACAGAATGGTTTAAAAACAAGTTAACAGTCAAAAACACAAGTTAACAGTCAAAAACACATATGAAATACATAGCAACTATCAGTTGTTTTCTTTTCTTGCTTGAACTATATCACCGTTTATGTATTAAAACACACCTTAAAGCTGATAAAAACTAGTGATATATAGTTCAGGTAAAAAAAAGAAAACAAATTACCATTGGAGTGTGAAATTCGCAAAAAAAACTAATATTAATAATGATAATTCAAATATGTTTTTCACCGTTTTATCTCATTGAAAAAAAAGGATAACATCAAACCTTAACCTTGTAATAGCAAGAATAAAGACCAATACATGATGGAGTCAAGAAGAAGATAAAAAAGGTGATTATATATTCACTTTATTAATATCAATACATGCAAAGAAAACTACATAATTTGGACTTGTAACCCCATATGAAAACGTACGGCTGTTTTATTTTAATAATAATATATACTCCAAATATATAATGAAACTCCATTTATCATGAGAACATGAAATGGAGTAACCACTAGTGATCATAAAATATGCCATACGTTCAGTTAACAGGAGCTAATACTGCATCATCACCATGGATATTGTTGGGGGCTGGAGCTAATACTTCATAGCCATCATCATCAGATAATACAGAAGAAATTTGATGAATATTGATGGGAGAAAGAGGCAAAGAATCTTGATCAAGTTGTATAATATTAATAATAGGGGATTCAGTTGGAGGAATTTCTGGTGAATAAAGCAGTCGTCGACCTTCTGAAAAATCGAATGAGTTTGATGCAAAGAGGATCAAACTTAGCAGATAAATGCATTTAGCTAAAGACATATTTTTTCTATACTTGATTAAATAAAGGAAAAGTGTTTATGTTATGTTATTGTTTCTTCTTTTCTAATCTTCTTATATAGGAATCAGTATTGGTACGTAGGAAAATTAGGTATGTATTCATCAATGAAAAAAATAAAAAATAAAAATAAATCATGTGTATATTTTGAATTATGTAGGTTCTAAATAATATGTGAATTTAAGTTTAAACATAGGATTAAATCTTCCAATTAATGGAAGCGAAAAATATTATTACAAGGCTTAATTAACTCTCCTACTTCGAACCACTTTATTCTTTGGAAAATGGAAGGATCGTACTTAATTTTGACAAAAGATATTAGTAGTACTTCCTCCGTTTCGTTTTAGTTGGCCCTTTTTTTAAAAATATTTGTTTTAATTTAGTTGTCCATTTGATGAAGAATTTTATTTTGTTTTTTCAATACCACCCTTCACATTAAATGACTAAACAAGGTGTATTTACTCAAATTTGTATTTTCAAAGTATAATTAATAAGACTAATTTGATAAAATAAATCTCTAATTAATATTTTCTTAATGAGTGTGTCAAGTCAATAAGGACCAACTAATATGAAACGAAGGAAGTGGTTGTTTGTAGATTCCAGAGATTTTAGCTAATCATTTTCGCTTATAACAAATTAATTAAGCTTATATTAACGTATATAGTGCTAAACCTACAACGTATGAGGGTATGGAGATTCATTTCGTGGAAGAATTAAAATCTCCTGACCACTTACAAAATGAATTGAAGAAAATGATTTTTTGAGATTTCTTATGTGCAAAAATAAATTTCTCTTCTAAAAAGACCATAAAATTAAAAAAAATAAAAATTAAAGATTGTAAGTGGCCCAAATCCATTCTCCTGCTGATTCATATATAAGATGAGATATTTCAAAATTAAATTTGTGATTAAATTTATATTTAGTTTGATTGAAAATATATATAATTAATATTTTGAGAATAAGTTTTATCTTAAACTTAATATTATTTTATTTCACACATTAGAAGTATTAAGATAAATTAATTCCTAAACTTTAATTTCGAACTAACTCAATCCGCGAATGAAACGTGGAGTACTATTCTATGGTAAGGTGAGAGCTACATAGAGCTCTCCTTAATCTATTGGCTACACTACAATTATTTCCTCTCTAAGCTGTTATTCTTTGAATTTTCATGATCCTAATTAAACTTGTTCAGATCTCCACCAAAAGAAAAAAAAATGAAGGAAAACTTGCCTAACTTGGTGAACTTGGACTTGTCTTTTTCATGTTTCTCCCTAAATTTCATTTTATCTAGCACTATCTAATTATAGCACAATCCAAGATGGGAGACGTACAACCCATGGCATAGCCTTAAGTGGGTGTTGCATGCCCTATCACATAGTTTGGATAGTGTCTCATTTAAGCACTCATAACTTTTGACTCTGGAATTGAACTGACAAACAATAGATGGCATTGGAAAGATGATTAGATGGGATTTAATTTGATATATAGTATGCCCTTTAACTTATCATAATCTATGAGTAATAGTCAATGAAAGGTGACCCAAGTTGAAATGTCCACTAAAACTTAATCGATAGAAATATTTTCAACTTGTCTTAGAGGTAGGGGATTTTTGTGACCTCAATTTATATTCAAAGGTACTACCACACTATAGGATTGATCACCATACATATATTACCATGGAATCATTTAGTTCGGGTTTATATGTGTAGGAACAATGTTTTAAATTTGAGCTCAGAGGTGCTGGGTGTTACACCTTACCAAACTAAACCAAAGGACCATAAACCAGGCCATAACCAAATACGTTTCAAAAAAAATTATTGATAATAAATCCATAAAATAAAATACGATGGAAGAGTAAGAAATTAGGTCCAATAAAGATAGCCCACTAGTTTATGCCAATGCTAATGCCGGCACCATTATCGATCCCGCCCATACCAACCCCCAGACGTACCACAAAGCATTTATCCAAAAGAGTAAAAATATCTAGTTAGGATATGACCCCAACCATGGCCAAAACCAATATCCAAAATAAAGTCAAAGTATCTAAGAGTATCCATAACATGAAATGGAGCCTTTTGGAAAGATGGAAGCTCACCACTTCAATCCAAATCTATCCCCGAGTCAATCACTATGTAGGAGGAGTCGAACGGTCGGTTTTTGCATAGCGAAGGTATATAGCTGCCAATAGACGGGTTAGTGGATGAATGTTAGCATGTATCTCAGGATAAGGATAAAGAAATTCCATTTAAAATAATCAAGTAAAACCATACATAATGTATACAACCATATATATATATAAGTTCTAGGAAAGGTACCGAGTTTAATATACATTTAAAACCTTTACCTGGGTTATGTAGCTTTGCCGTCCTAAACTACCCACAGGCTATATGGGTTCAGCTCCCCCTGCTGAAAGGGCTCCAGTGCGTAAAGCCACACGATCAGTGAAATATCCCTGGGATGACTAGTACATCCCCTAATAGTGTGACATCAGGCACACGATCCACTAAGACCAATACTCATATCAACAAATATGAGTTTCCAGTTTCGATCCCCCCAGGACCACTACCTTCTACAGCTTAGTTGTATATCCTGCCATTAATGCCCAATTTAAATCATGTCTAAACAACCCATTTTCTATTTATGACCAAGGCCATTTAATAGTGGTATCATCATGCCACCCATACTCACAAGCATTTATCCACAACCAAACCGTTTAGGTTTAGCGGACTTTCAAGTGCCTTCCAATTACCATATTAAATCAATTGGGGAATTCCATGTTTTCCAAAAGTATAGACAATTAGCCTTTAACCTTTCCAAAACTATTTAAACCATTTAAAGTTTCTATATATAAGCCCAAAAATACAAGAGTTCCATTTAAAATAGTCAATTCAATGCACATATCTTTATAAACATTTTACCAAACACACTAGGGTCATAATATAACCAAAACCAAAATCAATTACCAATAAACCATTCTCATCCAACCCAATTATCCAAAACCACCATTAATGCATATAAAAGCATAATTAAAACCATAGTAAACCATAAGCAAGCATTTAATATCAAAATCCCAAATCATATTTAAAAACCATAAATCATGCTATATTGAAACCATGAAAACATCCATAAAATCCATACCTTTTAAGAAGTAATAAAGAGGGAAGAGAAACATGACTTAAACCAATAAAGATGACTAAAAGAAATCATTAAAGAAAGCCCCAAAGTAGTTCCTTAGTTGAAACCCTAGCTCCAAAGTAGTCCCTTAGTTGAAACCCTAGCTCCCCTTTCCCTAAAGCTTTTGAGAGAGTTATGGAGTGTTTAAGGGTAATTTCTAAGTAGTAATGAATAGAATAACAGGGTAAATACTCTTCCAAGTTGGTTAGAAGCCGTGATACCTTATTAGGCTAAGTAGGAAAATATCCAAAATACCCCAACTTAAGTTGCACAAAAAACCTATCATAGGGATATGACTGACCCTCATGAGTCGTACCCTCAGATACGGTTGGTACCTGCCACTTGTATCCTGAGCCTCCACCCTTAGACCATTCACTGTCCAGTATACGACTCATCCAAATAAGTCGTAATCACAATATATGATTGTACCCCTCACCCGTAGCCCTGGTAGAGTGTAATACCAAGAGGATTGAACATTGTCTACCATATGAGTCCTAGGTAGGATTTGTACTCTGGCTCATGGCTCAAGTTAAGCCACTCATACTCAACCCAACCTAAGTGACCAAGACTAAGATTAAGTAAAAGAACTATTCAACACGTATCCACCTATACGACTCATACCCTCTAAGTCGTATCCATTCTAGTGACCCAAATTTATCCCAACAACCAATACAGGTCAGCATACGACATGACCATACCATTTGTACCCTAGCATATTGCTCGTATATATGATTAGTATTGGATCTAGATAATAGAATCCCAAGAAATTTTCTAAGGAACAAATCCTAGGATGCTTCAGTCTCCCCCACTAGGAATATTCATCTCCGAATGATGGACAAGGTAGAGGTATCCATACACAGAGTCATTCGCATTATCAAATATCTTTTAACCCATAACTAAGTTAGAAAACAAAGATGCAGGATGTATTCTAACCTTTAACTAAGTTAGAAAACTAAAGTATGATAAAGAATACATACCTTCCGCATAAATCACAGGAGCAGAAACTAAGATTGGATACTTAGACTTCATATCCTCTGCTTCACAAGTAGCCTCTTCCACCTTGTGGTATCGCCATAGAACCTTAACTGAAGCCACATACTTGGTTTGCAACCAACAAACCTGCCTATCTAAGATCTTTATCGGGACCTCTTTATAAGATAGAGAATCCAAGATACCAAACCCCTCTAAAGGAACAATTGAAGAAGGATCACCAATACACCTTATCAATATAGAAAAATGAAATACAGGATGAACCGAACCCGAGCTAGATGGCGGCTCTAACTCACAAGCAACATTTCTTGCTCTTTGTAAAATCTCATGAGGACTAATATACCAAGGCCTGCGCTTTCCTTTTTTTCAAAATTGCGCAACTCCCTTCATTGGATATATCTTGGGGAAAACCTTATCCCCAATCTCAAACTCCAAGTATCTATCCCTAACATCTGCATAGGACTTTTGGCAACTTTGGGTAGCCCTAAGACTATCCTGAATTACCTTCACCTTCTCCATTTATTGATACACCAAATCTAAACCAAATATATTCGCTTCCCCAAGCTCAAACCAACTAATAGGAGATTTACACCTTATACCATACAATGCATCAAAAAAGGCCATACCAATACTAGAATAATAGCTATTGTTGTAAGAAAACTCTACCCAAGGTAGATGATCAACCCAATTTCTACTATAGTGAATCACACAAGCCTGAAGTATATCCTCTAAAGTCTGAATAATTCTCTCCGCTTGTCCATTCAACTTCAGATGAAAAGAAGTACTGAGACTAACCTTAGTCCCTAATACTTTTTGGAAAAACTACCATAAGTGAGGCATAAACTGCATACCACAATAAAAAATAATCTAAATAGATACCCCATACAGCTTCACAATCTTCTGAAGATGCAACTTCATATAATCCTCCACCAAAAAGGTACTCTGCACTTGAAGAAAGTGAGCAGACTTAGTCATCCTATCCATGATGACCTAAACTGAATCAAATTAGTTTTGATACTGAGGAAGACCGGTAACAAAATCCATATTAATGAAAATTTATTTCTTGATACAGCCTGCCAAGCCTTATGCGGTCAACCTTAACTTGTTAGCACACCATGCACTTGGAAATAAAATCAACCATATCCCTCTTCATTAAGGAATACACGACCTTTCTTGGTACCTTAAAGTACCATCATCACTAATCTCGAACTCTACTACCTTTTCCCCACCATCACTCTTGATTTTCATCAAGAAAAGATCTGGCAATTGCTTTTTTTATCTCTTCACCAAGAGATGATCTAACAAATTCTTACACCATCAAACCACCATTCTTGGAGTCCCATAGGTGAACCCCAAGATTAGTAAAATAGTGAATATCCTTCACCAATCCTCACTTTTCTTCCTCCTCATGCACTAAACTACTCATGGACAACCTGCTAAGAGCATTAACAACCATATTAGCTTTACCTGGGTAGTAGTGAAGACTCATGTTATAGTCTTTGAGAAGCTTAAGTCATCCCTCTGCCTAAGATTAAGCTCCTTCTATGTGAACATGTACTGCAAACTCTTATGGTATGAAAAGATATCTGTGTTAACTCCATACAAATAATGCCTCCATATTTTCAAAGCAAACACAATGACCAACTACTTCAAATCATAGGTAGGATAATTTCTCTCATGCACCTTTAACTGCCTTAAAGAATAGGAAATCACCTTCTCATGCTGCATCAAAACACAACTAAAAAACCTACCCGAGTTGCTTTAAAATAAACCACAAACCCATCACAACCCTCTTTTAACATTAGAATAGTAGACGAAGTTAACTTATCCTTCAACTTCTAAGAACTCCCCTCACAAGCATCTAACCAAAAAAACTTAACCTTCTTTTGAGTTAACTTCATCAATGGGGCAGCTATCAAAGAAAATCTTTCCACAAACCGACTATAATACCTGACTAACCCTAAAAAGCTCTGACTATCAGATGGAGATGTGGGCCTAGGCCACCCCTTAACAACAACAACCTTTTATGGATCCAACATAATCTCCTCACTAGAAATAACATGATCCAAGAAAGTCACAACATTGTCGCGACCCAAGGCTAGCCCCTAGTCACGACAATGGTGCTTATGATCACAAGTGACCCTAAGATAACCTCTGATCCCGTACCTACTATGATAACTAAATAAAATTAATCAGAAATAATAGGCGTTGAATTTAACTGAAAATGCCATAAGGTATTATATACTGAACATGCAACTAAATTTTCAAATCTGAAGAAAAATAACTATCAAGACTTATAAAAACTAATAAAACTAACTGATTGTCTGATAGTGTCCAAAATCCTCTAAACTAACATAAAAGAGTTGAAGGGACATGACCCAACTAACTCCAACCGTCTAGCTGAAATGAAATGCAAAACTATTGAGATATATTGAAATAAATAACCATGTCCTCGATAGATAAGAACTTACCATGACTACTGTTGTTGATAGGCTAATTTGTCTAAGCTTGGTCAAGAAACGGAGCATTTGTACCTATGATATAAGATATCATTGGCACAAAGAAAATATATATAATTAGTACTTTGAATGTACTGGTATGCAAGATGAGGTTATGCTGATATGCATGGGTTACTATGTAGAATGCATGACCTAACGTATAACATGATCTAAAAGAGCCTGTAAACTGAAATACTAAATAATAACTAAATAACTTAAAATTATATGCTATGGTCAATGCAAACCTGAACTAAATTAAATACTGAATATTGAATCTACATCTAACCAACATGCCTTACTATAAGCTAATCAGGGTCTAACCTGTATCCCCAATTAGATGGGTGTTAGTACCATTCCATAGGTACTAACACTAGCTGTATGGATCTACTAGAATGCTTCCCAAAGGACTAAAGTGTCACCCTAATCTTGTAGGAGTACTTATTAGATATGTATCAACCCTAAATTAGAAGGAAGACATATCAACCTACGCTTTCTACGTAGTTTTGTAACTCGGGGATTGTTACTAAGGGTCAAACCTTAACCTGGAAGAAATGCCCCCATCCTTGGGTTCGCTCGGTGATGAATCCTACTCCAAACTAAATAACATTGACTACTCAACTAAACTAAACACAACTAAACATGATACTAAATAAATGACAAGGCTCGTGGTTTATCTGAAACCATTCTAAAATCACTAAAAACTATGTAAACAGCTAAGTAACGGGTGATCATAACTCTCCAAAACTCAATGGAAAACAATGTTAATGCTATACAGGAGTTTCAAAACATAATGATGAGTCATTTCTCAAAATCCAATACTTAGGCATTTCATCAAATACATAAGAGTCATAAACTTGAGCATGGTAATGGGCAATCATGCAAAAACATCATGGTCACACAATTCAATTCATAATTAGGGAATTAGCATGAAGATTATAACATTCAAAATATATATTGGCTTATTTCACTTGAAAACCTATATACTCTTAACTTGAAATCAAACTAACAACATATTCATGGACATAATTAAATTTAATCGGAGCAAAAGATTTGAAAAATATGCAAAAAAAAATAAGAAAACATGGCTGACGACATTCGTGATACATCGTCAGCCTTGTGATAGGCTATCAGAAGCAGTATAAGCCTAAACTGGGAACTTGAGTCTGAGAAGACGTTGTCAAGTCAATTGGTGATAAGGCATCAAAATGGTGATAAGGCATCAGGAATGGCGTCAGCCTTAACCAGAGAATCAAAACTTGAAGAAGAAATCTGACGATGTTGGTGATACGCCGTCAGAACCATGATGTGGCATCAGAGATAGATCAGCCTAAGACAGAACTTGAAGAAGACTGAAGCCCAGTTGACACCATCCGTGATAAGGCGTCAGATTGCTGATAGGCCATCACTTAATGCAAAGATTTATTTATTTTGCTATTTTATTTCCATAATTAGGCTTAGGTATAAATAGAAGTTTTTAGGTTTTTATTCAGTGCTTTTCAGTCACGTACATTGCCTCATCTTTTTCATCAAGTATTTTCTTGTTTTCTCTTAAGCACTTATCAATTATGGTGGATTTCTATCTTGTGATTCAATTGAAGAGATACTTGTTGGTTTTCATCCATTCATAATTTTATCCATGTTATCATGAAATCAACTTATTATTTCTTTCCTCAAATCATGAGCGGATAATTCCATTAGCCTAAGTTATGGAATCCATGGATTAGGGTTTGATATGATGCTACGTATTTAAAGGATTCAAAGAGTAGTAAAACGTCTTGAAATTCAGTTGCTTTAACTCAATCTATTGGTTGCAAACAATAGGTTATGCCTTAGGCTTATTTTCTTTTAACAAACAAATGAACTAGAGGACGTGAATTATCAATAGGGACTTAGAAGTTACCAATCTTTTTTTTAATGATTGATGCCATAACTGGATTAATCTACCTGAGATAACAACCTATTGAAAATAGATATGTTATCTAAGTTTAAGAGAATTAGATAATAAATTTTTTGGTGAGATCGAAAGATAAGTCAGATAGTATCATCGTCAGGGATATTCTGCTGTTCCTACTTACTTCAAGAGTCTTAAGCAGTACCTAGTATCTGTCAATTCCCAAAACCCATGGTGAACATAACTTTGGTATTCCATTTATATTGATTACAAACTGTATCATCTATGTGATAACCTTACTTGCTACTTTTAAAAACCCCCTCTTTAGGAAATAACAGCTACCAGTTGATTAAATGCCAACGACTTGCATTGACACCTTATTCCATGTGTGGGATTGATCCCAACCTAGTTGGGTTTTATATTGCTAATGATCTCTTACATTCTTATGCTAGAGGTGTACTTTGAGTGTTATAAAAAATAGCGTCGTTGCCAGGGATCGAACTCAGGTCACCCGCGTGATAGGCAGGAATACTCACCACTAATTAACTGTTAGTTTAAGTTCTAATTTTATGTTTTTTTATTATTTTTGTTTATTTCAGGTTTAGGTCTGTGTATACCAAATACCAGAAGTTCAGGAGAAACATTATTACTATTTAATCCAGAACCCCAAAAAATTAGTAGAATGGCAGACCAAGCAAAAGATGAGAGACTAGCCACCTTGGCTAGGGATCAAGTTAATGTTCAAAATATCGATCAACAGGAGCATCATCCAAATCCTGATAACGAAGACTTAGGTTATGAGGCATTATTGAATCCTCAAAACCCAAGGAGAGAAGAGCAACTTGCTGCACCATTGTAGTGTAATGTCAATCGGAACCATCCATATAGAGAAAGACAAGGACATCAGCCTGTCCAATATAATTTGTTCGATGATGTTGATGAGATGGACGAAGCAGGTGCAATAGGTACGATCATTCCTCCACCGTTGGAGCCTGGTGCAAAATTCAGCATAACTTGTACCATGATTCAACTCCTGAATTCGAAGGGGTTATTTGGTGGCCTGCCTGGTGATGATCCAAACATGCACTTGGTGAACTTTATCACCATTTGCAAATCCTTCGATAATCTAGGAGTTGGTAAAAATTCTCTCCAGTTAAGATTGTTCCCGTTGTCTCTATCTGGGGAGGTAATAATGTGGTTGAATGAGTTGGCTTCAGATTCCATAATGCACTGGAGGCAGTTGAAAGATGTATTCCTAGCACGGTTCTTTCCACCCTCCAGGAGGGTACAGTTGAGGGATGGGATCAGCAACTTCTGACAGCTCCTTACTGAAGCCTTGCATGAAATATAGGAGAGATTTAAGACGAAGCTATCACAGTGTTCGAGCCACAACATGACAGATTTACCCTTGATGGAGACTTTATACAGGGATTTTAACTCTATGACAAACCTGATAGTAGATAATGCTACGAGTGGTTCGTTTGTTGATCTTACATTCCTAGAGGCTTCAGATATACTGATAGAATGACCAAGCAGAGTTGGGTTTAGCATACCAGGGATTCTAAGGTAGTTGGCTTGACTATTTTATTAGTAGGTCTGCGGAACAATGTAGAAGAGATGAGGAGCGAGATCAGGAAATATCCCACCTTAAGATATAAATGGACTTGTTGACTAAGCATTTGATTTTAGGCAAGATTGAAAAGGTGAAGGCTATGGATGCTCAAGACAGAGTTGAGGCCAACTCAAAAGAAGAGGCTAACTATATTGAAAAAAAAGCCAATACCACCACCTCTCTTTCCCCAACAATTGAAAAAGAAAGCTGATGAGTCACAGTTAAACAAGTTCATGGTGATACTAAAACAATTGACAATTAATATGCCATTGATTGATGTACTTAAACAAATTTTAGAGTATCCAAAGTTTATGAATGATCTGGTGAGAAAGAAGAGAACGGCGAGCTATGAACTAGTAGACAATCTCTACCATTGTAGTGCTGTTTCTACAAGGTCCTTAGCTCAAAAGAAGGTGGATCCTGGAGCATTTACCATCCCTTGCACTGTCGAGTTGTTGGATTTTGATAAAACACTATGTGATCTAGGATCTAGCATAAATCTAATGTTGTTAGCTGTTTATAAAAAATGGGTTTGGGGGATCCTACTCCCACAAACATGCAATTGCTAATGGCAGATAGATCCGTGAAGCGACCGGAGGGAATATTACGTGATACATTGGTTGATTTTGTGGTACTTGAATGTGATGTGGATTTTTAAGTGTCCATTATTTTGGGTAGACCATTTTTAGCTATTGGAAGAGTAATCATTGACATGGAGCTAAACAAGCTCAAATTGATGCTCAACGATAAAGGGGTAAGTTTTAAAATGCATCCATCCATGAAACAACAAAAAAAGTGGGATGTCATGACTGTTGTGGATGTGTTTGATGCAGGTTGAAAGAGGTATCTCCTTGGTGTCTTGACGAAGTTTGAGTAGTCAAGATGATCAAGTCATGCCGCGACATTAAATCAAGCATTGTTGGGAGGCAACCCAAGGTTTTATTTTAATACAGTCTATTTTTATTTATTTAGGTAATAATCATAAGGAACTAAAAAGGTATGAAAAGGTCAAGGAAAAAATTGATCAACGCCAATCAAGTGTTCTTGACGACATTCGTGATAAGCTATCACAACTGTGACGGCTTATCACAAAATGTCGTCAGCAAGACCAAAAATTGAGGCCTTCACTGTTAAGGCTAACTACCTGGCTGATAGGCTATCACAAACGTGATGCCTTATCACAAGTTATTGTCAGCCACAACTCTAAAATAAAAAACTCTGGGCCTAATTTAAATTAAATCCGACCCGGCCCAGATAGAAAACCTTTCAGTTACCCGCCTTTTGTTTATTTCCTTTCTTAGTTAGGATATTTATTTCCTTTCAAAATAGTTCCCAATTAGAACAAGAACTCATCTCTCCTAGTAGTTGTGGGAGTGAAAAGGAAATCTAAAACAAAACCTCTCCCATCTGTTCTTCCCTCTCTCTCTCATATGATTAAGTGGTAAACTCACAGGTATGCTTTAAGTTTATCTCTTCTTTTCCTTGACAAAGTGGTAAGCTTGATGCAAACTTGGTTATCAAGAATAATAAATCAATTTTAAAGATTGCCATGGAGTTGTACTTAAATTGCAAAAAATTGAAACCATAGTTCAAAGAATGGAAATCTCAATGCAATTCTAATAAAAATTTGGTTCCAAAATTGAGAATGAAAATTGAGTTGGGTTGTACCCTGAGTTGATGACATTGCTGCTAGGTTATCACAAGAGTGATGCCTTATTAGCCCATGTTGTCACAAGTTGGCTAAAAGAAACCGTCACTATTTAAGGATGACGACATAGCTGATAGGCTTCAAAAATGTGATGGCTTATCAGGATATGTCGTCAAAGCCTTCTGCACCTGTACTATTAGAATTTGTTTTTCATGATTTGTTGGAATTAAATAGCAGGCTTGTGTTTTAATTTTGAGTACTGAATATTGTTTTCTTGTTGCCATTGGAATATTGAAATGGCACCTAAAAGAAAGAGTCCCAACACTCAAAAGAAAGTTACCAAGCCAAATGTGGTTCGGAAGCTCATTGACAAAGACTCTGATTATGGGGAAGAAGTACCATTGCTCAGAATAGAAGAAGTTGAGCCCTAAAAAGCCTCCACCACCTCCACTAGTTAAGGTGGAGATAGTGATGATGCTGAAACTACAACACCAGTTGAAAGCAAATCTTCTAAGAAGAAGAGTTCTGAACAAACTAATTCCGAACAGTCTGAGTTTGAGAATGTTGAATTTGAAAAATAGGAGTCAGAACATACTGGGTATGACAAATTTGAGTCTAAGAAACCATCCTCATAATCTCCTTCTGCAGAGAAATAAGTTGAGAAGGAACCTCCAGTTTAGGGAACTTTAAATAAATGTAAGAATCTCATGGTTTGAGATAATGCCATATGGAAGATCCCTAATGTAGAGAATATCTTTCTTAAGGGCCTGACGAGAATGAAAAGAAGACCTACTAAGAGGCCAGTTTTTTCAGAAATGAGAGTCATCATCACAGGGTTGAAAGAGTATCCTATAGTTGAGTAGAAGTTTAGAGACTAGAGGTTAGAATAGACTTCTGAGGGAGGAAAGCCATTTGTCCTACATTAGTCTAGGAATTCTACAGGAACTATCAGGCTAGGTTAGAGGGTATGTGCAAGAAAGGAAAAACCACATCAGATCAGCCTTTGTTGACCAGAGTTCCAGTTCGAGGGGTAAATATAGATGTCTCTGACATGACTATCAACCAATTCTTACATGGACCCAACTTCACTCCTCGGCTCACCGCTCTGACATTCTACCATCGCTTGAAGACTAAGGACAACCAGCGTCCTTGGATAGCTACACTAATAGCTGATGGTGATCCTATATGGCTGACAAAACCTAGTGAACATATTTACAATGCTTTTTTGACTCAATAAGCAAAGTTTTGGTGAGGTAACGAGCGCACTTATTTGATGCCAACTGATAGAGACAACATTTTTGGTGATGATCAAGCTATATTGGTAGCATTTCTTGTGGCCAACATCAACTTGAACTTTGGAGAGATTATTGCCAAAAAGATAAAGATTCGATTTAAAAGGTCACACACTGCTTATCCATTCCCTTGTTTGATTACAAGGTTATGCATAGAAGTAGGGTACCCAAGATAGTAGGGCTTTGATGATAAGCTACATGCCACAAAAACCTACAACCCTATTCGCTATGATAAAAATCAGCCAAGGCTGACACTTGACAGAGGGGTAAGGGTTGAGGTAGAGTAATCAGTTGCAAGTCCTAGCTCAGTACCTGAGGTGGAGGTACAAAACTCTGAAACTGTACCACCAATCTATTCAGTATAGGCAGGTTTAGTACCTGAAGATGAGCCAGGTCCTTCAGCTCCTACAACATCAGTAGGAGTTATAGCTCAATCGATTGATATAAAAAAAGTGTCCAAACAGGCTAAGTGGTGTGAAACATAGATACATGCCTTTGCCAAACAATTTGCCACTGCTATAGATAAGAGAATCAAGGATACCCTTGAGCCTTTTGCTACTTTGCCTGGATGGGTTGCAGATGTGGAAAACTGCTTTGACACCAGGGCAAAAGAAATGACAGAAGCAAACCTTGCTAAATTTAGAGAGGCCTTGAACAAAGTAAAGGCAGATGTTGGGGTGTTATAGCAACACCAATTTATGATACCTGCAGGGCAGGTAATTGAAGAATCGGAGGATGAACTCCCAATCATTAATCTCTCTACGGAGCTAGTAAAGAAGAAAAAAGGAAAAACAAAGAAGCAGAATAAGGGAAGAGAAAGAGGCAGGATGATAATGACAAGAGCAGAGCCAAGAAAATGCAGAAAAAGAAAAAGGCTGAGAGAATAGCGGCGACAAAGGTGACTCAGATAGAGGTGGAGATAGCAGAAAAAGAGAAAGCAGACATAAAAAAGGCAATACAAGAATCTATCAAGGGCAACTGGAAATGAAAAGAGCCCTTGAGATTGAGGGCTATGGGTTACTCGAATAGTAGGTCTTTGTAATACCCCGGGAAATTTTTTGTTGAAATTTTGTGCGTAAATGTGTTGGGTTCTATCTTCTAGAAAGAATTATAAATTTTCCATGTAGAATGTCTTATATTATGACCCACCATTATGAAGAGTATTGAATAATCTTTCCAACGATATGTGGATCATCCAAAACGGACACCCGAGCGACGAGTTATGAACATTCTGATCAAACCGTGAATAGTAGTGAACAATAAAACATGCAGGAAAAAGCACTGAGGCCTGACGTATTTTTTCTCCAACTTTAAATGATCATAAATCCTTGTACATAATAATCTGGGTGATCTACTATATATCAGCGGAAATCTCTACAAGTCCTTTTTGGAATGAAATTAGTTTTATCCAATTTGTCTATCGAAGCAAAAAGTTATGGTCGATCTACTTCATCCTATCAAAAGCAAATTTTTGGGTCAACTTCAAATGATCATAACTCCTCGTGCACAATGATTTGGGTGAGATACTATATATCAATAGAAATATATGAGACTCCTCTTTTGAATGAAATTGGTTTAATCCAATTTGGATATCGGAGTAAAATGTTATGGTAAATCTACTTCAGACTATCAAAATAGTCCACCAAAGGACAGATTCGAGAATTATTTATTTTTTAGGGGCGTTTTGGTCATTCCCCCTCACCCAAAATCCATCCAAACCCTATATTAAAGCCCATTAGAAGCATTATATGTTATATTTCATAAAATTCCCTAAAAAAACCATAAGCTCCTACATCCAACTTCAAGAACCTCCAAAGTTCACCATTAATTCTACAAATTTATTCAAGATTCCAAGTTCCAAGTTCAAGAACTCCAAGAACCATTATTCAAAGGCACGATTAACATCTCAAAAACAAGTATCGATCGAAAGTTCATCATTCAAGGTATGTGGGGTTTTTCAATAAGAACTCTCTTTTGTTTTTGTGCCCAAAAGTAATTTTCTTTACAAACGCACGATTTTTATTTGATTTTTATGAATTTGAAGGATGGACCCATATCTTATGATGATTATTATGAAATCTTGATGTTTATGATTTTGAAAGATAAATTTACATGTGTGGAGATATAAAAAATGAATCTTGAACGATATTTATCATGATTTTGATATTTGGGTCATGAATCCCCATTGAAAATTATGTTTTTTTGAGAAAGTGTGTGTTATAAGCACGTTGATGTTGAATATTTGAGTTATTTTGAATGAATTGACCTTTTGGTCTTAATGAAGTTATTTTGAACTCGAGCGTGAAAGAAATCCACAACGTGGTTGATTTTGATAGATGGGAAGCATGATGGCTCCCGATGTATACTTATATATTACTGAAATTGTTTTGTTGTGAATTTTCTTTGAAATAATCTGAAGCACCGAGTGGGAGGTATAAAGCGACCTTACTTCCCTAGAACTACATGCCCCCATAGGAGTGAACCTGAGGCTGATTTATATATAGTAATCACTAGTTTGTTTGAATTTGATATCGATAGTCCTACTCTGATGGCAAGGATAGAACGGCTTTCCCCAATGTGGGTTGTACGTTGGACTCTATGTAGCTCACATGGTTTATGTCGGTTATAGGATCTCCTAGTGTGTGTGTGTTTCCTTGTGTCTATGGTGAGTGGTGAAGTTATTTGAAAGTGGAATTGTGAAAGTTATTCTTTCGGAAGATTTAAATGATATTTACATTATGAGAATTGATATTCTTGATGAACTGAAAGTGATTGACAAATTATATGATGACTCACATATGTTATTGTACTTATTTCATCCTCTCATGATTATGATGACTTTCTTCAGGCTATGTGAGCCTTTCATACATCCTGCATATTTCTTATCAATATTTATGATGATGATGTTTATAAAACTACATATACCCCCATATACTCGATTCCTTTCCATGGTACTGACCTACATCTTTGGATGTGGGCTGCATTTTCTCAGAATATAGGTTTAGGTGCTCAGTTCTAGGTTCGATAGTGATTCTTTGGGCACGCTATTTTGCATCCTCTATTATGGTGAGTCCTCATGTTCCAAGGACGTGATGTATGATATTGGTTTCACGGAATTATTTACATTTGATAACTGAGTATGAGTCAGTTGGGGCATGTCTCAGTGGCTCACTGGTTTTATTGATTCTCTTAAAGGCTTGTCAGACTAGTATAGATGTTGGGAGTTGACTAATAAGTAATACTTTGTTATCTTTCTAAAATTCTTTTATTCTTGGATGATGATTTCTCTGTTGATATTTAAGGGTTATTTATAGAAACTCCATCGATTCGTGTTGAACTAAATGAAAATAGCTCAAAGGGTTAGCTTGGGACTACTTGTAGCCTCAAGCACCGTGTGACGCTCCGAAACCCATTTTCGGGGAATTACAAACTTGGTTAAAGCCTAAGATTTTAAGGTGTCCTAGGGAGTCTGACAAGCCGCGTTAAGCAGAGTCTTGATCATTGGTGTGTAGCGCGCCACATCTATAAGCAAGAGGCTACAAGACGTTTTAGGAAAAAGTGTGATTATTTCTTTTAGAAGTCTATCGTGCTTAAAGTGTCTCTCTCTGCTATTGATTTGTGCTCTCCTCTTTTAAAAATATGCCTCCACGTCGAGCGAGAAGAAATAATGATGGTCAGCAACCTCAACCTGCTGACCCATTGAATGAAAACGTGTCTCATGGTGAATTTCAAGCATCCTTTTAGGCGCTGGCCCAAGCTGTTACTGCAAATGTTCAGGCCAACCCGACCCCAGCTCCACAGCTGCAGGGTGGTGATTCAGCTGCTTCTAGGATCCATCACTTCATGCAGATGAATCCATCGGAATTCTATGGGTCCAAGTCTGATGAAGATCTACAGTTATTTTTAGAGGAGTACAGAAGATTACTCAGGTGATGCATGTATCTGAGAAACATAGTGTGGAGTTGGCTTCGTATAGGTTGAAAGACCTTGCTTATGACTGGGTTGTTGCTTGGAGAAAGGTAGAGGTGAGAGAGCTGTCCCTACAACTTGGCAAGAGTTTCAGGATGCATTCCTGGATAAGTTTTTCCCTTTGGAGATGAGGGAGGCAAAGGTGGAAGATTTTATGAACCTGCGACAGGGCTCTACGACTATTAGGGAGTACTGTCTAAAGTTCAATCAGTTGGCCAAGTATGCTCCTGACTTAGTGGCTGATAATTGGGCTAGTATGAGTAAGTTTGTGACTGGAGTGTCTAGTTATGTGGTTAAGGAGTGTAGGTTTTCTATGCTGAATAGTGAGATGAATCTTTCTAGGTTGATAACTCATGCCCAATAGATTGATGTATACAAGATTAAGGAGAGAGATAGAATGAGAAGGAATAAGAGAGCTAGGTCCGAGCAGCACAGACAGGGTCAGACTAGATCGTAGGGAGGGAGTCGCCCTCAGTATCAGGATCATTCATCTATGCTAGCACCGTTATCTGCTAGTGCTCTCGTGCCTAGAGGTAGGTAGGAGCAAGGTATAAGGTCATATGCATCCAGGTCCCAGTATAGTGCTGGCAGTAAGCCAAATGTCCCCTGTGTCCTATGTATGGTAGGGCTCATTTGTGTGAGTGTTGGGGTGAGAAGAGGGGTTATTTCAGGTGTGGTGACATGGGTCACAGAGTTAGAGATTGTCCACATGATGGACAAGGGCATCGTGACTATCGCCCTCAGACCCAGACTCAGACTGTTAGTTCTTCAGTTCCAGCGATTCGCCCAACCCCAGCTCAGGCCGTCTCTTCTAGCAATGCTGGCGGGCAGCGCCAAAATAGATTCTATGCTTTACTGTCCCACCAAGAATAGGAGGACTCTCCCAATGTTATTACTGGTATGCTTCGTATATTTTAGTTTGATGTGTATGCTTTGTTAGATCCTGGATCCAGTTTCTCATATGTTACACCTTTGATTGCTAAGAATTTGAAATGAGTCCTGGGATTATTCCTGAGCCTATCCTAGTTTCTACCCCAGTGGGTGATTCGATTGTTTCCCAGAAAGTGTATAAAAAGTGTCCTGTTACCGTTCTTCATAGAGTCTTGTTGGCTGATCTGATTAAGTTAGACATGGTAGATTTTGATATGATTCTGGGTATGGACTGGCTGTATTTTTCTTATGCCTCTATTGATTGTCGGACTAAGTGGCCAAGTTTCAGTTTCCAGGTGCATCCGTGTTTGGGTGGTTTGGGAATTCTGTGTCACCCATAAGTTATTTTATCTCTTACCTCAAAGCTAGAAAACTTATTTCCAAGGGGTGTATTTACCATTTGGTTAAGGTCAAAGACACTAAGTCTGAGACTCCAACTCTCCAGTCTGTTAACGTCGTCAATAATTTTTTTGATGTCTTTTCGGATGATCTCCCAGGAATACCTCCTGATAGAGAGATAGAGTTCGAGATTGATCTTCTTCTCGATACTCAGCCCATTTCTATTCCTCCTTACCGTATGGTCCCTGAGAACTTAAGGAGTTGAAAGAGCAACTCAAAGATCTACTAGATAAGGGTTCATAAGGCCCAGTGTTTCTCCTTGGGGTACTTCTGTGTTGTTTATGAGAAAGAAAGATGGCTCTTTGCGTATGTGAATTGATTACCACCAACTGAATCAAGTCACCGTAAAAAATAATTACCCCCTTCCGAGAATAGATGATTTGTTTGACCAATTGCAAGGTGCAAGTTATTTCTCAAAGATAGACCTTCGTTCCGGCTATTTTCAACTCAAAGTTAGGAAGTGTGACATTTTGAAAACCGCTTTCCGAACTCGTTATGGCCATTTTGAGTTTCTTGTTATGTCTTTTAGGTTAACTAATGCCCCAGCATCTTTCAAAGACCTCATGAATCAAGTGTCAACACCATATCTTGATATGTTAGTCATAGTGTTCATCGATGATATACTGGTGTACTCCCGTAGTAAGGATAAACATTCTGATCATCTCCAAATTGTCTTGCAAACCCTTAGAGATCACAAGTTGTTTGTCAAGTTCAATAAGTGTGAGTTTTGGCTAAGGTCAGTTGCTTTTCTGGGTCATATCATTTCTTTCGAGGGTATGAGAGTTTATCTCCAAAAGACCGAAGTTGTTAGAAATTGGCCTAGACCTATTTCTCCGACTAATATTCGAGGTTTCTTAGGTTTAATTGGCTATTACCACTATTTTGTTGAGGGCTTCTCTTCTATAGCATCTCCTATGACTCAATTGACCTAAAAGAAAGTGAAGTTCTTGTGGTCCGAATCTTGTGAGAAGAGTTTTTAGGAGTTGAAAACTCCACTCACTTCTGTCCTTATTTTGACTTTGCTTGATGGTGTTTATTGTTTTGTGGTGTACTGTGATGCTTCGAGAGTTGGGTTGGGTTACGTATTGAAGGAAAAGGGTAAAGTGATAACTTATGCTTCTAGACAGTTGAAACCCCATGAAAAAATCACCCCACCCAAGACCTTGAGTTGGCTGTTGTTGTGTTTGCTTTGAAAATCTGGAGACACTATTTGTATGGTGTCCATGTTGATGTTTTCACTGATCATAAGAGTCTGTAGTATGTGTTTACCCAGAGAGAATTGAATCTTAGGCAGAGATGGTGGTTAGAATTGTTAAAGGACTATGATATGAGTGTGTTATACCATCCGAGAAAGGCCAATATTGCGTCAGATGCCCTAAGTAGAGTGTGCATGGGTAGTGTTTCGCATGTGGTAGAAAGTAAGAAAGAGTTGGCTCGTGATGTATATCGTTTGGCTAGATTGGGGGTTAGGTTGTTTGACCCTGCTGAAAGTAGTATAGGGGTTCAGATTAGTTCCGAATCCTCTTTGGTTTCAAAAGTGAAGGAAAAACAATACTTAGATACTAGTTTGGTTAGACTGAAGGAGTTAGTTAAGGACCAAAAAGTAGAGGTTTTCTCCCAAAGGGGAGGTGGTGTGTTGAGATTGCAGGGTAGATTGTGTGTCCCGAATGTTGATGATCTGAGACAGAGGATTATGGCTGAAGCGCACAGGGTGCGATATTCTATTCATCCTGGTGCCACCAAGATGTACCGAGACTTACGGGAAATCTATTGGTGGAGTGGCATGAAGAAAGATATAGCAGCGTTTGTAGCTAAGTGTGTAATATGCCAACAGCTTAAGGTTGAACACCAAAGAACTGGAGGTATGATACAAGATTTTAGTATTCCTACCTAGAAGTGGGAAGAGATAAATATGGACTTCGTGATTGGTTTACCTCCTTCCCGACGCCATCATGATTCCATTTGGGTTATGGTTGATAGGTTGACTAAGTCTGCTCATTTCTTGCCTATTCATACTTCATATACTGCTGAGGATTATGCTAGATTGTATATCTGAGAGCTAGTTAGACTGCATGGAGTTACCTTGTATATCATTTTGGATAGGGGTACTCAGTTCACTTCGCAATTTTGGAAAGCTTTTCAGAAGGGTCTTGGTACCCAAGTGCTTTTGAGTTCTGCTTTTCATCCATAGATCGATAGTCAGGCTGAGCAGACTATCCAGACCTTAGAGGATATGTTGAGAGCTTGTGCACTTTACTTTAAGGGAAGTTGGGATGATCACTTACCGTTGATAGAGTTTGCTTACAATAACAGTTTCCACTCTAGTATTGGCATGGATCCATTTGAAGTCTTATATGGGAGTAAGTGTAGATCACCCATAGGTTGGTTCAAGGTGGGTGAAGCAGTTGTGAGTAGTCCTGATTTGGTATTTGAGGCTATGGAAAATGTTAAGTTGATTAGGGAAAGGTTGAAAACTGCACAGAGTATTCAGAAGTCATATGCAAATGTTAGAAGGAGAGACCTTGAGTTTGAAGTTGGTGACCTAGTGTATCTAAAAATTTTACCCATGAGGGGGGTGAAGAGATTTCGAAAGAAGGGAAAGCTTAGTCCCCGTTATGTTGGTCCTTACAAAATT
>NC_061112.1:109127268-109171761 GCF_002878395.1 Capsicum annuum | reverse complement strand
TTATGTTGGTCCTTACAAAATTCTTAGCCATGTTGGTAAGGTAGCTTATGAGGTCAAGTTGCCTTCTGAGTTGTCCTCTCTTCATCCAATATTCCATGTCTCCATGCTTAGAAAGCATATTAGCGATGCTGTGGTAGTGGATTCCTCTATGAGTGCTGACATTCAAGAAAATCTTTCTTTTGATGAGATTCCTGTTGAGATTCTTGATTTCAGTGTCTGAAGACTAAGGAACAAAGAAGTTTCCTTGTTCAAGGTGTTGTGGCGAAACCAATCTATTGAGGGAGCAACTTGGGAAGCTGAGGTAGATATGCGATCCAAGTACCCGCACCTATTTTCCGCGAACTCCGATCAAGCCGAAGGTGCCGTTCTTTCCTAAATCATGCACTTTTGATAAAAGTTGCAGCAATTGAGCTGTCATTTATTATGTGTTCAGCTAATGTTTCTTGAATTTATGCATTCTATGTTGCATTCGGAGTGAGAAATAATGTGGTGATGAGTCTAACGAATGGTTTCAGCTGTATGCTCTATTCCCTATCTAATCTTGGCATATCTAGCGTCATTCGAGGATGAATGTTTCCAAGGGGGGATGATGTAATACCCCAGGAAATTTTTCGTTGAAATTTTGTGCGTAAATGTGATGGGTTCTATCTTCTAGAATGAATTATAAATTTTCCATGTGGAATGTCTTAGATTATGACACACCATTGCGTAGAGTATCAAATAAGATTTCCAACGATATGGGGATCATCCAAAACGGACACCCGAGCGACGAGTTATGAACATTCCGATCGAACTGGGAATAGTAGTGAACAGTAAAACGTGTAGGAAAAAGTACTGAGGCCGGACGTATTTTTCCTCCAACTTTAAATGATCATAACTCCTTGTACATAATTATCTAGGTGATCTACTATATATCAACAGAAAGCTCTACGAGTCCTCTTTCCAATGAAACTCTTTTCATCCAATTTGTCTATCGGAGTAAAAAGTTATGGTCGATCTACTTCAGCCTATCAAAAGCAAATTTTTGGGTCAACTTCAAACGATCATAACTCCTCGTACACAATGATCTGGGTGAGATACTATATATTAGCGGAAAGATATGAGAGTCCTCTTTCTAATGAAATTAGTTTCATCCAATTTTAATATCACGGTAAAAGGTTATGGTTGATCTACTTCAGACTATCAAAACAGTCTACCAAAGGACATATTCGAGAATTATTTGATTTTTAGGGGCGTCTTGGTCATTCCCCTCACCCAAAATCCATCCAAACCCTATATTAAAGCCCATTAGAAGCATTATATGTTATATTTCATAAAATTCCCTAAAAAAAACCATAAGCTCCTACATCCAACTTCAAGAACCTCCAAAGTTCACCATTAATTCTGCAAATTTATTCAAGATTCCAAGTTCCTAGTTCAAGAACTCCAAGAACCATTATTCAAAGGCACGATTAACATCTCAAAAACAAGTATCGATCTAAAGTTCATCATTCAAGGTATGTGGGGGTTTTCAATAAGAACTCTCTTTCGTTCTTGTGCCCAAAAGTAATTTTCTTTACAAACGCATGATTTTTATTTGATTTTTATGAATTTGAAGCACGGACCCATATCTTATGATGATTATTATGAAATCTTGATGTTTATGATTTTGAAAGATGAATTTACATGTGTGGATATATAAAAAATAAATCTTGAACGATATTTATCATGATTTTGATATTTGGATCATGAATCCCCATTGGAAATTGTGTTTTTTTGAGAAAGTGTGTGTTATAAGCACATTGATGTTGAATATTTAGAATACTTTGAATGATTTGACCTTTTGGTCTTAATGGAGTTGTTTTGAACTCGAGTGTGAAAGAAATCCACAGCGTGGTTGATTTTGATAGATGGGAAGCTTGATGGCTCCCGATGTATATTTATATATTGCTGAAATTGTTTTGTTTGGACCTTTTTTGAAATAATCTGAGCTAAGTCTGGGAGAAATCTTTAGTACCAAGTGGGATGTATAAAACAACCTTACTTCCCTAGAACTACGTACCCCCATAGGAGTGAGCCTGAGGCTGATTTATATAGTGATCACTACTTTGTGTGAATTTGATATCGATAGTCCTACTCCGATGGCAAGGATAGGATGGCTCTCCCCAAAGTGGGTTGTGCGTTGGACTCCATGTAGCTCACATGGTTTATGTCGGTTATAGGATCTCCTAGTGTATGTGTGTTTCCTTGTGTCTATGGTGAATAGTGAAGTAATTTGAAAGTGGAATTGAGAAAGTTATTCTTTCGAAAGATTTAAATGATATTTACATTATGAGAATTTATATTCTTGATGAACTGAAAGTGATTGACAAATTATATGATGACTCACATGTGTTATTGTACTTATTTCATCCTCTCATGATTATGATGGCTTTCTTCGGGCTATGTGAGTCTTTCATACATCCTGCATATTTCTTATAAATATTTATGATGATATGTTTATACTCATACACCTCCATATACTCGGTTCCTTTCCATGGTACTAACCCACATCTTTGGATGTGGGCTGCATTTTCTCAAAATGTAGGTTTAGGTGCTTAGTTCCAGGTTCGACAGTAATTCTTTGGGCACACTATTCTACAACCTCTATTGTGGTGAGTCCTCATAATCCGAGGACGTGATGTCTGATGTTGGTTTCGCGGAATTATTTACATTTGATAACTGAGTATGAGTCAGTTAGGGTATGTCTCAATGGCTCGCTGGTTTTATTGATTCTCTTAGAGGCTTGTCAGACTAGTATAGATGTTGGGAGTTGACTAATAAGTCGTATTTTGTTATCTTTCTGAAATTCTTTTATTCTTGAATGATGATTTCTTTGTTGATATTTGAGGGTTATTTATGGAAACCCCATTGATTCGTGTTGAACTGAATGAAAATGGCTCAAAAGGTTAGCTTGGGGCTACTCATAGCCTCAAGCACCGTGTGACGCTCCGTAACCCATTTTTGGGGCGTTACAGTCTGTTTCTCCAGAACAAGAATAAGCTCCCGAGGGAGGTGACATTGCTGCAGGGTATGGGACCCATGATTTTAAGGATTGACTCACTCCAGGTATACCCTAATCCTTAGTTTAGTTTTATTTCAATTTTAAGTTGAGGGTGTAGGGTAGCGTGTTGTTGTAGCATATAATGTAAATAATTAGGAGTATGTAAGACCCCGTGAAGTTCACTCGTCGTTAAAGCCATCCAAATAAATTAAGAGAAACCTTTTACTTAGAAATTTTTTTAAGTGTTCCAACACTTAGTTTATTTTTAAGCCCTTAACTTTGAAGAATTTTTTTCTAGATCTTTCCGACATTCGTTTTCCGATTTTCAAGTTACGTTATGATGGGGCAGTTCAATACTACATCTTGGGTGAGTTTTGGAATTTTTGAACCTCATTTAGGGAGTGTTTGGATTTCAAACTAGTGAGCGGTGCTGTAAGGAAGGCACAGCCCGGTCTACAATGGTGCTATAAGGCAGGCACAGCCTAGTTTACAGCGGTGTTGTAAGGCAGGCACAACCCGATCTACAACGGTGCTGTAAGGCAGGCAGAACCCGATTTATAACAGTGCTGTAAGGCAGGTACAGCCTGGGCTACAACACTGCTAAGGAAGGCGATGCCCGAGTAATCTTGGTGCTCCAATAGCTTTTCAATCTTCAGTTTTTAATATAGCATTTGGTTCTAATTGGCCAGTATAGCATTCCTCATCATTTCTGTCCAGAAATAGAGACACAGCAGCTCCGAAGAAAAATTAAGATCAATCAAAATTCATCTGTTAAATACCAAAAAAAAATCCGATAATCATAATCCCCAGGTCGAGATCTTCAAGGAGCTTATATTAGTTTTACAAGTAGAGTTTCAGAATCGCAAGTTCATCCAAATCCATAGATTTGAGGTATGTGGGTGTTGAACAAGAATAATCCTTCCGTTCTTGTGCCCAAAGCTTGATTTTTATTGACGTATTTATGATTATCATTGAAGTGTATTAATATTTTTCTTGTTTGAAGATTATGAAACGATGAGTTATGAATTTCATGATGTTTCTACTCCTTATGCTTTGATCTAAAATTTATATTGTGCTTTGTATGGGTTTTTGATGAATTAATATTGTTGAATAAATTTCAAGAATGATATTGAGTATGAATTATTATTTTGAATTAATATGAGACAAGTATTGAATATAATTTTGATGTATTAAATCTTTATATTTTGGGTCCTAAATATATGTGATGAAATTATAAGGCAATTTTGATCTCGAGTCGTTGACAAGATTTTATAAGTATTTCCAAGAGCAAAGATTGTTGTTTTGATATTAAGTTAAGAAAGATTGTTATTTTGATATTGAGTTAAGACAAGAAATCCACATTTGATTGATTTATGATAAAAGGGGTAGCATTTTGGCTCCCAATGCGAAGTATTGAATTTGTTTATGATGTGAGCCTGAGGCTGATTAAAGTTCTGAGCTAAGTCTGAGAGTAGTATTTAGCACCGAGCGGAAGTGTGGTACTTCCCCAGAACTACGTTCCCCTATAAGATGTGAACCTGAGGCTAATATAGTGATCACTGGTGTTTGAATTAAAAATTAAGGTCCTACTCCGATGGCAAGGATAGGACAGCTCTCCCCAACGTGGGTTGGACATTGGACTGCATGTAGCTCACATGGTTTATGTCGATTATAAGAAACTCCCAAAGTTGTCCCTTACTCTTAATTAAGTGAAAAGTATGAGTTTTGAAAATATTGTTTAGAGATTTCTTTAGCCTTCGAGTTTTTGAGAATAAAAGAAGAAATTCAGATTTTGAGCTAAGTATAATGACTCACAAAATTTATGGTACATATTTCATTATTCATGATTTATGATGTTTATATTTCAGAATTTTATTCAAGCTTTGTGAGTCATTATTGTCAGCATGCATGATTTCTATAAATATTTATGATATTTTTTTAATATTGCATACACCCTCACATACTCAGTACATTCCCAAGGTGCTGACCCATATATTCGTATGTGTGCTACATTTTCTTATGGTGTAGGTACGAATTAGAGCATACATGCCATTTTCAGTCCGTTGCAGCTTTCGGTCTGAAGGTGACGAGTCTTTTTATCCAAGGGCTTAAATCAACTATACAGTTTGAGAAGTATTTATTTCCTTTAATCAGTCATATTGAGTTGGGATAGTTGGGAGTCATGACCCGACTACCTAAAGTCAGTACTAGTAGAGGCTTCATAGATAGTTAGTAGAAGTTGATGTATACAATTTCAGTGTTGTTGTAAAAACGGAGTTGTAATCTTGTAAATTCAGTTTTGTATTGAGCAAATTTATAAAAGAGTTACCTTTTGCATTATTCTTTCGCATTTATATATTTTATTCAGTTGCTTATGAGTATGCCAGTAAAAGTGTTAGATTGGAGTCACTTGTGATCCTAAGCACCGTGTGACGTCTCTAGATCCATTTTTATGGTGTTACGGAGTAGTATAAGTACTGTAGGGATTTAACTTATTTTTGTTGATTTTAAAC
Source organism: Capsicum annuum (assembly GCF_002878395.1). NCBI lineage: Eukaryota > Viridiplantae > Streptophyta > Magnoliopsida > Solanales > Solanaceae > Capsicum > Capsicum annuum. The sequence goes on along the minus strand of NC_061112.1, from coordinate 109,166,226 downwards.
ACCTCTCCAATAGTTTGTTTTGCATAACTGTGTGAATTGCATCAAATTGTGACCATTGTGCATCTTGTTGTGGCATTAATCTAGTGCTTGATAATCACTACTAAACAAGTGCATAAACCAGATAGGTAGTGGTTAGTGATATTCTTGTGTGCCATGTGTGAGTGAGACTTTACTACATTTCCTTTGTATTGTCGAATCTTGAACTTGCCCAGTTCATCTTACCTTAGTTGAAAGATAGGGGTTAGGAAAGGATCATAGGCCGTTTTGATAATGAGTAACTTTTAGCCTAAACAACCTTCCTGTGTACATATTACCACTTGATCCCTGTTTGAGCCTGACATTGCTTGTTTTGTTTCTATGATACCTATCACCTTCCCGTTTAGATCGTAATGAACCTGGTTTCGCCCTGGGCCTCCTTGGACACTGTACACCTTAACTTAAGCAAACAACCTAAGTTGAGGGTGGCTATCATAGAGGGTGCATGATGTAAATCAGGTATGAAGAAGGGTAGAGTAAAAGAAATAAAAGGTTGGGTCTTGGTGAAAAAGAGCAAGAAAAGAAATTTGTTTGTATATAAAAAAACCACACCCATTCTGAATGTCTGATCAAGAAAAGAGAAAAAGAGGAAAAAAGAAAAAGAAAAGAAACGAAAAAGAGAGAAAAAGAAGTTAATAAGTGGAACCCACAATTTAAAGTAGTGCCAAGGAGGTTAGTCACTCTAAATGCCATTTAATATCATGCCAACCCTTAGCCAACGTTACAAGCTACAGAAAGACCTATAGTGATCTTAACTTACCTGTCTAGAAATTTTGGTAATGAAGATAAGGACAAGCATATGGTATTTGGCATACACTGGTTGAAATTTCTTTCTGAGAGTGAGTGTCTTGTGATTACACCATGTTTATATACTTTGATTTTAATATGTGAGAAAAAGGGGAATTTCTTTGTTGTGAGGGCACACTAGTATTGTAGCTAGATACATACTTGTCTGGGTAGTGACACATTGATAAATGCAATGGTTGTTGAGATGAATTGATGCCATGGCTAGAAGCCTTTGTGTTGCATTGTTATTTTTCAATAATCTACACAGTTAGTTTTAAATTGGTTGACCTTGGAGGTGGTAACTGAGTTTTGAGCTAAAATGGATGCTTGACTACTGAATGTACCATGTGTTCTCTTAGTTGTTCTGTTGCTTGAGGACAAGCAAATATTTTAAGTTGAGGGTGTTGATGTGTGAGAAAAAGCTAACACATTTAATGTTTTTAGTCAAAATAATTGTGAAATCTTCAGCAACTCTTGTTGTTTTGATGTGTTTGCTTATGATATTGCAGTAAAAGGCTGAAGGATAGAAAATAAACAACAATGGAGCAAAAAAGTTGAAAAATAAGAAAAAAGAGAAGAAAACATGGCTGACAACATTCATGATACGCCATCAGCCTTGTGATAGGCTATCAAAAGCAGTGTTAGCCTAGACCAGGAACTTGAGTCTGAGAAGAGGTTGTGACATCAATTGGTGATAAGGCATCAAGATGGTGATAAGGCATCAGGAATGGCATCAGCAGTAACCAGAGAATCCGAACTTGAAGAAGAAATCTGACGACGTTGGTGATATGCCATCAGAACCATGACGCAGTGTCAGAGACAGCATCAGCCCAACACAGAACTTGAAGAAGACTAAAGCCCAGTTGACGTCATCCATGATAAGGCGTCAAATTGCTCATAGGCCGTCACCCATGATGTCACCTAATCCAAAAATTTATTTTTTTTGCTATTTTATTTCCATAATTACTCTTAGGTATAAATAGAAGTTTTTAGGTTTTATTTAGTGCTTTTTAGTCACGTACATTGCCTCATCTTTTTCATCAAGTATTTTCTTGTTTTCTCTTAAGCACTTATCAATTATTGTGGATTTCTATCTTGTGATTCAATTGAAGAGATACTTGTTGGGTTTCATCCATTCATAAGTTTATCCATATTATCATGAACTCAACTTATTATTTCGTTCATCAAATCATGAGCGGTTAATTCCATTAGGTCGAGTTATGGGATCTATGTATTAGGGTTTGATATGATGCTAGGTATCTAAAGGATTCAAAGAGTAGTAGGATGTCTTGAAATTCTGTTGCTTTAACTTGAATCTATTGGTTGCAAACATTAGGTTATGCCTTAGGCTTATTTGCTTTTTACAGAGAAATAAACTAGAGGACGTGAATTATCAACCGGGACTCGAAAGCTACCAACCTTCTGTTTAATGATTGATGTCGTAACTGGATTAATCTACCTAAGATAACATCCTATTGGAAATAGATATGTTATCTAAGTTTGAGAGAATTAGATAATAAATTTTCTGGTGATGTCGAGAGATAAGTTAGATAGTATCGTCGTCAGGGATATTCTGTTGTTCCTACTTACTTCAAGAGTCTTAAGTAATACCTAGTATCTGTCAATTCCCAAAACCCATAGTGAACATAACTATAGTTTTCTATTTATATTGATTACAAACCGTATCATCAACGTGATAACCTTACTTGCTACTTTTAAAAACCCCTTCTTTAAGAAACAAGAGCTACCTGTTGATTAAACGCCAATGACTTGCATTGACACCTTATTCCCTGTTGGATCAACCCCAACCTAGTTGGGTTTTATACTGCTAACGATCATTTACATTCGCATACTAGAGGTGTACTTTGAGCGTTATCACTCTCACCTATTTTAGATATACAAATACTCTATTTTTGATTGCTTTGCATGCCAGTACTTTTGTATTGACCTCCTTCCTTCCAGGATCTGAGGCACAGTCTAGGGCTCAAGATAAGTAGTAGATAATTCAGATCGTAGATCAGATTGTGCAGTGGTGAGCCTTCTATAATCCAGAAGGCTTGTTTATTTTTTTTCCAGATATTTATCTTTAGTCATGTTTTGGTCTACTGGGGGCCTTTTCCTAGTCTTCAGATAGTTTGTTTAGTTTATAGTAGAGGTTTCGCAGATTGAGTCAGAAACTATTATCCAGATATTTTTGTTGGATTTCAGTTTTTAGTATTATGATTAAATTCAGATTGGCTATGTTTCCATATCAGGTTTCTATTTCTATATTTTCTTTTATTATATGAATATTGTGCATGATTACTGGATAGAGAAGGATGTTTCCAGGCCTTCATAGTCCGGGAATGCTCATCACGTCCAGGGCCCTAGTTCGGGTCATGACAAACTTAGAATCAAAGCATGGTTCATGGTCCCGGGTGTCTATGAAATTACGTCGGGTAGATTCTTTCTTATGGGTGTGTAGCATCCCACACTTATAAATAGAAGGCTACTAGGCATTTAGGAAATGTTTCCCCTCTTTGTGATTTAGTTCATGCTTTATAGTCTAATCTGTCCTCTAACCAATGATCTCTTGCTTGTCAGAATACCAGTTATGCCTCCCCGTCGCACCAATATTAATGCTCAAGATGATGAAGTCCATCCCACTCATGGGATGTGGACCCATAATAGAATCCACACCCCAGAACCTATTCTACTTCGGGAGTACCTCTAATCCCAACCCGTCCTCTCGGAGCTCCTTGGAAGGGGGCTAACCGCACTCAGTCTCGTGAAAGGGAAATTTCTAATGGTGAGTTTAGATAGTCCATCCATATGCTTGCACAGCTAGTATCCACATAGACTCAGAGGTTAGAGGATACTGGGTTAACATCTGTTACATCTGATGTTAGTAGGGTGGGCCAATTTATGAGGATGAACCCACCAAAATTCTTTGGCACTAAGGTAGAAAAGGACCCGTAGGAGTTTGTAGATAAAATGGAGAAGATTTTTAAAGTAATGTATATGGATCAGATGGAAGGTATTGACTTGACAGCCTACCAGCTCAGGGATGTAGCGAGCCAGTGGTACACTGAGTGGGAAGATGCAAAGGGTGAAAATGTAGAGCCTACGTATGGGATGAGTTCGTGGAATCTTTTCTTGACCGATTGTTTTCTCTGGAGATGAGGTAAGCTAAAGCAGAAGAGTTCATGAACCTCAAGCAGGGTAAGATGAGCATGTAGGAGTACACTCTAAAGTTTAATCAGTTGGCCCGTTATGCTCCTGAGATGACGAGTAGTATGAGAGTCTGGATGAGGAAGTTTGCATCCGACCTTTCGAATGATCTTCTGCTTGAATACCAGGGAGCCATGTTAAACAGGGATATGGACTTTGCTAGGTTGTCAGTTCATATGCAACAAGTAGAGGAGAAGAAAAACAAGATTTTTAAATCTATAGAGAAGAAAAGACAGGCAAAAAAGCCAAGACTGCAGACTAGGGTCACAGTCAGCAGCAGAGCGGAAATTGGGGTAACAAATGGGAAAAGAAGTGGTTTTTGGGCAAAACAAAGTCTACAGCTAGCGCCCTAATGCCCAGATCTCCAGTTGATAAGCGATCTCAGAGCTTTCAGACAAATCCTAGATCTAAAGTGCAGGATACCCAGTCTTAGCGTAGTGTAGCTCAGCAGTACCATCCTTTTTCACGGTGTGAGACTTATGGTAGAAATCATTCAGGGAGGTGTAAGTTAGGCACACTTATATGTTACTCATGTGGTCATCCAACCCATTTTCAGAGGGATTCCCCATCAGATAGGAGGAATGTTAGTGGTTCCAAATCTCAGGCTAACTCTTCTGCACCACAACCGCCTCAAAAGGGCACCACATCAGCTACCGGGAGATGTCGCAATTGGTTATATGCTTTGACTAACCTCTAGGAGGTGGAAGCCTCACCAGATGTAGTCACCGGTATGTTACAAATTTTTTCCAATGATGTATATGTATTGCTTGATCTCGGGTCTACCTTATTTTATATGACCCCGTATGTAGCTGTTGGTTTTGGGTTTGAGCCCGATGTGATTTCTGAACCTTTCTCTGTTTTTACTCCGATGGGTGATTTTGTTGTGGCTAAAAGGGTGTATAAAAATTATGTTTTGTCCATTCTTAGTCGGGATACTATGACGGACCATATAGAACTTGATATGGTTGTTTTTTATGCCATCTTAGGGATGGATTAGCTCCATTCGTGTTATGCAACACTAGACCATAGAACCCGAAAGGTTACCTTTTATTTTCCGAATAAGCTAGTAATAGAATGGGAATGACACTCTTTAGCACCTAGAGGGTACTTCATATCTTATCTCAAAGCCCGTAAACTCATTTCCAAGGGTTGCTTGTAGCATATTATTTGGGTTAAAGATTCTAATGCCGAGAGTCTTCCCCTTCAGTCTGTCCCAGTAATAAATGAATTTCCAGAAGTCTTTCCCGATGATCTTCCAAGAATACCACCTGATAGGGACATAGAGTTTGGCTTTGATTTACTACTGGATACCCGTCTTATTTCTATCCCACCATATAGAATGGCTCTCACAGGGTTGAAGAAATTGAAAGAATAGCTAACAGACCTTCTAAACATAGGTTTCATACGTTCTAGTGTTTTTCCCTGGGGTGCACCTATGCTTTTTGTGCGGAAGAAAGATGGTTCCTTGCGTATGTGCATTGATTATCGTCAGCTGAATAAGTTCACCATCAAAAATAAATATCCTCTTCCTAGAATTGATGACCTTTTTTACCAGCTTCAGAGTGCTAAGTGCTTTTCTAAAATAGACCTTCATTTGGGATATCATTAGTTGAAATTTAGGGAGTGAGACATTCCTAAAACAACTTTTCAAATCAGATATGGTCATTATGAATTCTTAGTCATGTCTTTCGGGTTAACTAACGCCCCCGCAACCTTCATAGATCTTATGAATAGAGTCTTCCATCAATTTCTAGATCTATTTTTCATATTATTCATTGAAAACATCTTGGTCTACTCTAAGAGTGAGGAGGGCCATGCCAATCACCTTTGAATTATCCTTCAGACTCTTAAAGATCATAAGTTGTATGAAAAATTTTCCAAGTGCGAATTCTGGCTAAATGCTATTTCCTTTTTGGGTCATATTGTATCTAGTGAGGGGATTAAGGTGGATCCCCAAAAGATTGAAGCAGTGAGAAATGGCCTAGACCACGACTCCAACCGACATTTGGAGCTCTTGGGTTTGGCAAGGTATTAGAGAAGATTTATAGAGAGTTTTTCTTCTATACCTGCCCCACTTACTAAGTTAACACATAAAAAGGTAAAATTTGTATGGTCTAACTCTTGTGAAAACAATTTTGAGAAATTGAAAGATAAGTTGACTACTGCTCCTGTATTGACTATTTTGGAAGTATAGAGGGTTTTGGGTTAACTGTGATGCATCTCGAGTGGGACTTGGGTGTGCTCTTATGAAGCATGGTAAGGTGGTGGCTTATGCATCTAGGAAATTAAAAGTTCATGAGCGAAATTATCCCACTCATGACTTTGAGTTAGCAGCCGTGGTGTTTGCGCTTAGAATCTGGAGGCATTATCTTTATGGGGTGCATGTCGATATTTTTACTAACCAAAAAAGTTTAGTATGTTTTATCGTAGATAGAATTAAACCTAAAGCAGAGGCGTGGATGGAGCTTCTAAAGGACTACAACATGAGCCTGCACTACCATTTCGGCAAGGCAAATTTTGTAGCCGATGCTTCCAGTAGGTTGTCTATGGGTAGCCTTTCTCATGTTGAAGAAGGGAAAAGAGAGAAGGTGAAGGATATTCACCAAATTACAAATCTAGGAGTGTGACTCTTAGATTCTAAAGATGGAGGGGTTGTTGTGCATGACATAGCTAAATCACCCCTTTGTGCAGAAGTCAAAGAAAAACAGGCCAAAGATCCCATCTTGATACAAATTAAGAATGATGTGGGTCAGTAGAAGGTGATGTCTTTTAAGACTGGTGGTGATGGTATTTTGAGATACCAGGGTAGTCTGTGTGTGCAAGATATAGATGGTCTATGGGAGATAATTCTTGATGAGTCTCACATTTCGAGGTATGTTTTTCACCGAGGCTCTACAAAAATGTATCATGATTTGAAAACCATTTGTTGGTGGAATAATATGAAGCGTGATATGGCTAAATATGTTACCAAGTGTTTGAATTTTCAGCAAGTCAAGGTAGAACATATGAGGCCAGGTAGTACTTCTCTAAAGATAGCATTGCCTTTATAGAAATGGGAGATGATCAACATGGACTTCTTTATAGGACTTCCGAAGTCCCAAAACTAGTGTGATTCTATATGGTTAATTGTAGATAGGCTAACCATGCCTGTCAGGACTAACTATTCAGGAGAGGATTATGCTAAGTTGTTCATCACAGAAATAGTTTGTTTGCATGGGCACCTGTGTCCATCATATCCGAGCATGGTAAACAGTTCTCGTCACAATTTTGGAGATCTTTTCAGAGAGGTTCAGGTACCCAAGTGAACCTAAGCACCATTGTTCACCCTCAGACGGATAGGCAAGCTGAGCGCACCATTCAGACCCTTGAGGATAGACTTCAAGGGTAGTTGGGTAGATCACTTACCATTGATAGAGTTTGCATAACAGTTTCCATTCCAGTATTAAGATGGCACCATTCAAGGCATTGTATGGGAGGAGATATAGGTCTATGATAGGATGGTATAAAGTAGGTGAGATGCAGATGTTTGGGCCTGACCTTGTTCATAAGGAAATGGAGGATGTGAAAGTCATTAGAGAATGTTAGATAATGACTTAAAATAGCTCAGAGTCATCAAAAATCCTATGCCGATGTTAGGAGAAAAGAGTTAGAGTTTGTGGTTGGAGATTGGGTGTTTCTCAAGGTTTCTCCCATGAAGGAAGTCATATGGTTCGGGAAGAAAGGTAAGCTGAGTCCTCGCTATATAGGACCCTACCAAATTTTGAGAAGGATAGGAGGTGTCGCGTATGAGTTAGAGTTGCCGACAAGTTTGGGTTCTATTCATTCGGTATTCCACATATCTATGTTGAAAAAGTGCATATGAGACCATTCTTTAGTATTTCCTATTAAAGACATCAAAGTTACAGACTCTCTATCTTATGAAGAAGATCCTGTAGAAATTTTAGATCGCCAAGTTAGAAGATTGAGGAGGAAAGTGAATGCCTCAATTAAAGTGTTGTGGAGAAACTAGAAGATTGAAGAAGCCACTTGGGAATCAGAAGATGACATGATAGCTAGATACCTAACTCTTTTTTATCTGGTGGATGATATGATGGAAGGTACGGTCCTTGCCTTATCTTTTATGGCCTTAGTATGCTTGAAACTGTGCTTTTCCGTGTTCTGCGTCATCATTCGTGGACGAATGATCCTAAGAGGGGATAATGTAACACCCTGTAAAGGTCATTCATGTGATAGCTTCTAGTAGTGTGCTCTTAGACTTGAAATCTTGAAAATATTCTAAGGGTCAAATATACTTAGTCTCATTTTTAACTCTTAATCTTTGGGGATTTTATTTTCAACCTTCCTGACCTCCGATTTTAGATTTTCTTATTGTGTTGCGATGGGGCAAGGTTGTAGTACATCTCAGGTAAGTTTCGGAATTTTTAGATAATCCTAAGGTTGTGTTTGGGTTGGAAAAATAGTAGCTAAAGGTGATTGGGGGTGCCGCCTAGGGTTCACCCCTACACTAAGTGGGATGCCGCCCCGGTCTTTCCCACGGTGAAAAAAGGGTGCCGCCCTGGGTTCTCCCAGGGTCTAAGTAGGGTGCCTCCCTGCCTATCGCTCCCGACCAAAAATCAGCCTCCTCTTCCATCTCATTAAAGGCATTATTGTATTTTTCCAAAACCTTATCAGCTTAAACACAGGATTATACTCCCAATTTAGCACAATATTGATATTTTCACAAAAAATCCTCAAGAACACTCTATAGAGTTTTAAAATAAAAACCCATATAACTCAAGATTCAATCATGGGTTTTAGAAATTGATGAAAGATTTGGAATCCCCAGACCGTAGGCTTTAAAGAACAACTATTATTCATAGTAATCGAGGTACGCGGGGTTTTCCTAAATTCTCATGGAAATAGAAATCATGTTTTAAGAAAGGGGTTTTTGAATTTATGTACATACTTATGTTTTGGAAGCTTTAATGACATTTTTTTGTTCTTTTGGCCTTCCCCAAAGTGATTTGAAAGTTATATATATGTATGTATGTGTTTAAGCCTTGAAATATGAATTGAGAGCATGACTTACATGAAATCCCTCTCTTGATGTGACTGTTTCCATGTTTCACATGATATGGATTGTTTTGAAAAACATGATATGAAATATTTGGATTTTTACTATGACTTGAATATGATTTTTGAAAATGAAAGAGAGGGTTGAGCATGTTGTTAAATTTTGAAAATACATATAATGAAAGAGTGCATGGTTTTGCTAAAAGCACATGACCACCATATGTTTGAAGAATGTTTGCATAGTTTAGTTTTATATTTCGGAACACGAAATCTTTTATGCTATTTGCATGTGGGTGGTATGTACTATTTTTTAATGAAAGGTCTTGCTTAATGCATTATGGCTCAGAAAACACGACTTGCAAGTCTTGGTATGACGATACCAAGTCAGACAATGCCATAACAAACTTAGACTAATATAGAAATCAGACTTTATCAGATTTTCATATTTTAGAACTTCAGAATGATGCATTTTCTGAAAAAGGTTAAAACGGGGCACAAAGAGACGTTAGGTGTTTCCCCGAAGAAGGCATGATTTCAGACAACTCATTGTCCGAAACCGTGATTTGCCGAGTTGGGTTATTATGTCCCCTAGAGGGATTTTCTACTGGCCTAGTGCCTTGTGGTGTATTAGACTCAGACACTCCAACCCTTGCGGCATACTTGGGTTGGGGGCTTTCCCGTCGAGTCAATGGCAGATTACATATAGCCCGTGGGATTTTTGACTTGTAGGGGTGTACCATCCAACTCAGAAGTGATACAAAGATCAGAAATTATTTTTGACAAGAATGTCTTAGAATGCTCAAAGTGATGCCCATGTGTTTTGGAAAATTATTTTTATGCATGAAGTGTTGTTAAATTGCTCTCACCTATTTTTTATATATAAATACTCTATTTTGGATTTCTTTACATGCCAGTACTTTTGTATTGACCCCCTCTCCTTCCAGGATCTGAGGCACAGTTTAAGGGTCAAGATAAGTTGTAGATAATTCGGATCGCAGATCAGATTGTGCAGTGATGAGCCTTCTATAATCCAGAAGGCCTATTTATTTTTTCATATATTTATCTTTAGTCATGTTTTGTTCTACTGGGGGCCTTGTCCCAGTCTTCAGATAGTTTGTTTAGGTTATAGTAGAGGTTTTGCATACTGAGTCATACACTATTATCCAGATATTTTTGTTGGATTTTAGTTTTCAGTATTATGATTAAATTCAGATTTACCATGTTTTCATGTTAGATTTCTATTTCCATGTCTTCTTTTATTATATGAATGATGTGCATGATTACCAGAAAGATAAGGGTGTTTCCAGGCCTTCATGGTCCGGGAATGCTCATCACGGCCAGGGCCCTAGCTTGGGTCGTGACATAATCTGAATGTTATTGATCATTAATAGAATAGAATGAGTGATGGAACTTAACATACTGTAAATCATGAGTACATAAGTCATAAGATGAATGCCCTGAGTTTTTCGTTCATAAATTCAAGGAACATGATTCGTACTGCTGAATGAACTAGAATTCCTTATACTAGGAATTAAGAGAGTACATGATTCTCTATTATGTGCATAAACATGAACTATGATCATAGAGCTAACATGTAAGGCATGAGTAGATATTGTGATGACTAATGTACAAAAAATTTCACTGAGATAAGAATAGGTCGGGCATCATTCTCCCTTATTATTATTCTACAACATATTGACATCATTACTAGAATCTAAGAGCTTGACTTGGTTACTTGTTCTATAATCTCCCCCTAAGATTTAAGCGATGATTCAAAGTCTATGGCACCCTTTGCTAAATTCTAAACTGAACTACAATCACTGTACTCTAGAGTCTAGAAGATAATAATACACGTAAGAAATAAACTTACTCGGAATGACTACAAATGGAGTTCATGCCATTTAAAGCTTTAACTCTTATTTCTATTAGCTCAATCTTCAAAGATTAAACTTAGATTCTAACACTTAGCATAGATATCACCAAGCCTTTAATGTACCATCCTACTTCCGTCATAGCCTACTAATATCACATCTCTAAACTTATAATTTTTTCCTTAAACAATAAGAATCAAAATCATACTTAAAAGACTCACCACCAACTATCCATAACTCTTTAACTTCTCTACCACTAACACTATGTACAATATAGCTAGCCTTTTTCTAATTAACCACTCAAGGGTACTATTAACCACACACAATACTTAATAAACTTCAAAAATAATAAAGCACCATATTATCTTAGGCACACCTCTATATTGCACCCACAACATAATACTTAATTATGAATAGATGAACATAAACTCTTGCATACACTGTTCAAGCCTACAAGATCACTTCCATATAACAAGCATCACCAACCAAGCAATCATTATTTCTACCTTTATGATCATCCATTGCTCAAACTCGGTGTCTAGTTCTAGTCATGATTAACAACCCAACCTTACATATTATTCTTGCTTGGAAGCTATAAAATAAAATACCAATAGACACTAGCCCACTAGAACCTCATAATAGCAATAATTTTTTTTATCATGATCTTGCAATCTATCTAATTATAGTCCATAAGCATATCTCTCTTCCACACATCTCTAGTACTTATCCATTCATATATCTAAATTATACCCCTATCTCCACAAACCTCAACAAATTTCTTTTTTTTCACAACTACGCGGGAAACTTACATTAACAATACTCAACCACCAAATATTTTCATTAATAACCTAAACTTTTCTAAAAATAATTACCATTAATAACTACTTTTCTACTTCAAGCTAGCAATAATGCACCTTAGCTAATAACTCTTTATCTACCGTTTACCAAGGAACTTGTACCACATTCATTACCCCTAAGCTGACACAAAAGGACCTATCACTTTAACACAAACTCAAAAGCATGCATAAGTTTATCTCTATTCTTTCTATCAGTCGTCATTCCCACTTTTTTTGTCACTACACTTATATACCCATAATTCCAACTATAAGAAGGTTATACTACTTATGAATCATAACACTTCCGGTCATAACACCACTCAAATGCAAACTTTATTTAACACTTTGGGTTCATACTATCTCCTCTTATGAGCACTAACTAGATAAAAGGGGTTAATAAGAGAAATCCAAATTCCTAACATATTCTGTTTTTACTACAAAACTCATATGGATGAGGACATAAGCTTTCAATTTAAGAAACTTATAACACACTAGCAAGCATCTCTCAAACCCCTTTGTATGACTTCTGAAGTTACTGATAGTAAATTTGAAAGCACTACTTAGGACGAATTGGAATCTGGTACTTAGGTTATCCCAAAAGGTTATGGATGGATAATTATGGAGTTACACACAAACAGACAAAAGTTTCTGAGAAAACAACTTTACAACACAATCTAGAGAATAAAGAAGGGAAACGTTTTTTAAATTCCCTATAGTCTCTCAAGAAAAAGTACAAACATCTCCATACCATTCCACAAGATTCTACTAGATATGATTTCATATAAACCTTGGGATACTTGAATTATGTGCTCTAAAACCAAGTTTGTAATACCCTGAGACTACCCATGGATATCACACAGTGTTCAGGACTACAAGTGATCCCAAGCTAACCCTTGTACTGGCATAACTTATGAGCAACTAAAATAAATACATAAATCTGAAAGAATAATGCAAAAGATAATCTTTTTTGAATATGATCAACTCAAAATATATTAAAATAATTACAACTCTGATTATAAAAAATAAATTGTAAATAAATACATAAACTTCTACTGACTACCTATGAAGCCTCGCTAGTATTGACTATAGGTAGTTGGGACATGACCCCCAGCTATCATAAATCAATACCACTGAATAAATAAAATAAAATTCTACTCAAATTAAGGCTAACTTGAACCCATAAATCAAAAAGTCTCATCACCTACTGACCGGAAGATGCAACCATCTAATTATGATGTGCATGCTACAACTTGTACCTATATTACTAAATAATGTAGCACATAGACGTATATGTGGGTCAGTAATTTTGGAATGTACTAATCATGTGACAGTGTATACATAAGTAAAATAATATCTCAATATTTATATAAACTTGTAAAGTATGCATACTAAGTATAATGACTCATATTGGCTTGAATACCTGAAACTTGAAAATAATAAATCATGAATAATAAATCATATTCTATAAATCTTGTGATCCATAACACTTAGTTCTAAGATCTGTACTTTTACTCTTTTTATTTTAAAATCATCCAAGAAAAGTGTAAAAAAGACTTACTTTTATATCTGTAAACTGGAAGCTAAAATCTCATAGCCAATATTTAATGTAAAACAATATCTGAATAAAATTATGAGCCTTTACACTTGGTTTCTAAAGGCTCTTCTGTTATTCTATTTTAGGACTTAGGTAACTTTACGAGTTTTTTCCAACCGACATACACTATCTGAGATATCATGATGTACAACATCATGTTCCCCTAAGGGGAAAACCTCACATTAGGGAGAGGTGTCAAATTCTTGCCAAGAAGTATAACCTTATCTTAAGTAATCACTGACTTAGCCCACTATGGGCACTTAATCCTAATCGTACTATGGCACATAGTTTTGGGGAATGATACCTTAAAATCATACCCAACTCAGTGCTAAATACTACTCTCATGCTTTCACTCATACTTTACGAAATCCACTTTAGAATAGCACAAGGGTTTATAATGAAAATCAATTATGCTTCTCTTTCTTTAGATCTCAAATTGTCTGAATAATATGGATTCTTTCTATTAGCTTAGGATCAAACTATCAATTTCTTTCTTAAATCTTAGCAAACAACTTATAAAAGAGGCTTAAAATTATAATATTCTTGAAATATCAATACTTAGACTTAGGGCTTAAACCTCATGCTTTAAACTAATGCAAATTCATAGCAAAGCATTATGCTCAATGTACTTCTTAAAATACTTCAACAATATCAAGATAATAAATTCAAGAATCATAATATCATGCTTAAAACTCAATTAGAAATCTAAGAAAAATCATATCACATGTATAAAGATGTGAAAATAGACATGCAATTCAATATTTAAATCACTTGTAACATCATAATCTTCAAATAATGATAATTGGGTATGAATCCTAATTTGTAAAATATGAAATCTTAAATAGATATCAAGTTTTGGGCATAAGGATGAAAGGAGTATCTTTGTTCATAACCCCACATTCCTTATTTGATTAATTGAATGTAAAATCTTGAAATTTGAATCCTTTGCGATGTTCTTGAAGCTTCTTCTTAAAGTTTTTAAACTCGGAGACATAAATTCTTGGCTATCTTGAAGAAATAATAGTGAAATTTTGGATTTCTTAAAGTTAAAATATAAGATTTAGGGTTTTCTTGGAGACAAATTCGATGAGGAATGATGGTAATATGCTTAAAATAGGGTTAAATCTTTTTTTTTAAGAATTGGGGTAGGGAAAATAATTCAATTACCCTTTTAGGGATTAAAGTCACAAATGGAATGCTATTAAGGCTTCACCGTGATACGGAAAGTCCCTCACTGCAATACTCATCGCGACACTGTGTAATCGTGGTGAGTTTTGGCAAATTAACAATTGCTGATCAACAATCCACCATATGCGCTAAGGCAGCCATCGTAACACAATGGAACTACGGTGAGCTACTGTTTTTAAAATTCAAACCTCATCCTAAAATTTGAAACTTACCTGAGACATGATGCTTACACCCTTTATCATCAATCAACTAAAAAACTTACGTCTCGGGGTTAGGAAGGTCACTTTAAAAATCATCAACGTTAAGAGGCCAAGACTTAAGCTAAGCCCCCAACACTTAGCTAAATTTTTAGGCTTTTAGACTCTTATGCAAATACTAGTAGCTGAGCTGAACTAAGAAAAGTACGAGGTATTACACATGTGGCTTCACGCATAGGGGTCCTTTCAGTAGGGGGAGCTGAACCAATATAGCTCATGGGTTTTTTAGGATGGCAAAGCTATACAACCCAGGTAAATATTTTAAGTGCATGTTAAACCCGACCCCTTTCCTAACACATATATATGTATGGTTGTATGCATTATAGATGGTTTTACTTTGCTATTTAAAATGTCATTACTGTATCCTTATCCAGAGATACATGCTAGTGTTCACCCGCTAACCCATCTACTAGCGATTATATACCCAAGCTATGCAGGAATCGGCCATTTGACTCTTCCTATTTAGTGATTGACTTGGGGACAATATTTGAATTAAAGTGGTGAGCTTCCATCTTTTTTAAAGGCTCCATTTTACGTTATGGACACTCTTATATACTTTAAATTTATTTTTATATTTATTTTTGCCATGGTTGGGGGCATGTGTCAACTGGATATTCTTAATCTTTTGGATAAAGGTTTTGTGGTACTTCTGGGGTTAGTATGGGCGGGATTGATAATTGTGTCAGCCTTAGAATTAGCATAAAGTTATAGCCCCATCATCATTGGACATAATTTTTCATTGTTCCATCGTATTTTATTTTGGGATTAACTATCAATAATTGTTTTGAAACTTATTTGTTATGTCCTAGTTTGTGTCTCTTCAGTTTGGTTTGATAAGGTTTGGCAGTTGGTGTGGGTTAGTTGTACTCGATTGGGTCGGTCACGGTAGTGATCCTATCCAAGAATTTAAATGAAAATATTTTTGCTATCTTGTTATATATTTAGAATTCAGCCTATCAAGAGATGTTTATAGTGGTTGGGTTGGGTAACGGCCGGGGTGAGAGGTCCCTAGTCCTAGTTGGATATGGAATTCATATTATGACAAAGCCCCAATTTAGGTCATTTTAGGTTGGTATTAGAGCCTAGGTTTATGTTCACTTGGGAGTCCAAATACATGTCAAGAAGAGTATCTTTTAGGGGTGTGTAGAACACCACACTCATAAAAGAGAGGCTACAAGGCATTTAGGAGTATTTCACTTTCTTGGTATTCCATCTTCATGCTTGAAATTATCAGTCCTGGAATCTTTTTTAATCCTTGGTTGTTTGTCTTTCAGATCATGCCTCCTAATTTGGGACTCAAAGAAATTCTTCTATTCCATCTGGGGATAATGTTGAAGGGATACGTCCTACGTCTGGAGTACATATTCGATCTAAGGTTCCTATTCTTGATTTTGCTGGAGTTGCCTCCTAGTGCTCCTCCGCTCCCTTAAGACAAAGTAATGATGTAGAATTTCATTAGTCTATTTATATTATCACTCAAATAGTCATCGCTCAGGCTAAGCGGGGTACGGCTGGTGCTTTGTCTACTAAGGCCACAAGGGTTGGCCAATTTATGAAAATGTTTCCTCTAAATTTTATTGAAGTAAAGGTGGAGAAAGACCCACAAGGATTCTTAAATAAAATAGAGAAGATATTTTGGTTTATACAGGCTACCAATGTGGAGGGAGTAAATTTTATAGTTTATCAACTCAAAGATATTGCTTATCAGTGGTATGAGGAGTGGAACAAAGATAGGGGTGATGTAGAAGAGTCTGAGTTGTGGGAGGCCTTTTCTAATACCTTCATGCATCATTTCCTTACCCAAGAGTTGAGGAAACCAAAGCTAAAGGAGTTTGTGAACAACAGGTAGGGGAGGATATCTGTAAATGAATATTTCTTGAAGTTTCATCAGTTTGCAAGGTATAATCCAAATTTAGTGGCTGATATAAGGAATAGATATTTGGGTTGAATACATATTTGATCTTGGAAAGAAAGACTGCCTTGCTAATAAAAGATATGGACATATCTAGGTAGACTTTTCATATACAGTAAGTGGAGAGTACGAAGAGAAGGTAGAGCAGAGTTTAGTGATAGATAGGGTAAGAGGATCAATTTTTCTGAAGAGGGAGCTACTCAGTCCCAGGGTGGCCAGGATGGTGGCAAATTGCAGAAAAAAAGTAGGGGAGTTTTGGTTCTTTCTCAACTGTCAGTGCTCCTTACCCACAACAGTCTGGAGACAGGCATCATCATGGTGGTGATAATTCTCGAGCATAGGGTACCCAATCTCAAGCAAGCATAGGTCTGTCTATTTCTTTATGCCTTCCCTATTGATTCTTTGGTTGCTCTCATCAGTGTTATTACGATAAAGTAAGGGACAAATGCTTTAAGTGTGGCCAGCTAGGCCATCATCTTAGGGATTGTCAAGTTAATAAGGTTGCTACGATGGAGAATAAGATTGTGGTGGCATCATCTTCTGTTCTTGCACCGGCTAGTGTGGCATTTACTTCTGTTACTGCTCCTGGTTCTAGTGCTGGTCAAAATAGGTTGTATGGTTTTGCGTCTAGATAGGATCTGAGGCATCACTTGATGTCGTTACTGGTATGCTACAGTTTTTATCTCATGACGTATACTTTTTGCTTTATCTAGGGTCCACTCTCTCTTATGTGACTCTTCTTATGTATCTATTTCTTTTGGTTTTTATGGAAGAATTATTTTAGATCCCTTTCCTATTTATACCTTAGTAGGAGACTCAGTCATTGCTGAACGGGTTTATAAGGGATGTATGGTATCTATTGGTGACAAGTAGACTCTAGTGGATCTATTTGAATTGGGTATGGTAGACTTTGATTTAATTTTAGGTATATACTAGTTGGATTCTTGTTATGCATCTTTAGACTGTCAAACTTGAAAGGTTATTTTTAGGTTCCCTGGTAAGCCGAATATAGAATGGGAGGGTTTGTTCTTTAGCTCCTAGGGGGAGATTTATTTCTTATCATAGAGCTAGTAGGTTAATCTCCAAAGGGTGTCTTTATCACTTGGTCTAAGTTTAAAGATCCAATTTCAGAAGGTCCTTCTTTACAGTCAGTTCTTATGATTAATAAGTTTCCAGAGGTCTTTTTGGATGATCTTCTTAGTGTTCCTCTGAATAGGTAAATAGAGTTTGGTATTGATCTGCTTTTGGACACTCATCCAATTTCTATTCCTCTATATAAAATGGCTTTAGCTGGGTTGAGGGAACTCAAGGATAAACTTAAGGATCTTCTAGACAAGAACTTTATTCATCCTAGTATTTCTCCTTCGGGTGCACCAGTATTGTTTATATGCAAGAAGGATGGTTCCCTTCGTATGTGCATTGAGTACAGGCAGTTGAATAAAGTAACAGTCAAGAAAAAGTATCCTCTCCCAAGGATAGATGATCTGTTTGACCAGTTGTAAAGTGCAAAGTTCTTCTCTAAGATATATCTTTTGTCTGAGTACCATTAGTTGAGGATTAGGAGGTGTACATCCCTAAGACAGCCTTTCGTACTAGGTATGGGTACAATAAGTTTCTGGTGATGTATTTGGATTGACTAATGCCCTGATGGCCTGTATGGATGTGATGAACAGGGTGTCATTTGGATTGACTAATTCCCTGATGGCCTTTATTTCGTCATTATATTTATTGATGACATCCTAGTTTATTCGAAGAGTGAGGTGGATCATGATAATCACCACTATGTGGTGTTGAAGACCTTCAAGGAACAATAGTTATATGTCAAGTCCTCTAAGTGTGAGTTGTGGTTGAACGCTTATAAGACCCCATAAGATCCTAGATCAATTTAGCGCATTATTTCATGTTAAAGGGGTCCAAGAGTTAGGAAATTTCACTAATTCTTAGGACTTAGTCATTTTCAAAGCCCTTTTAAACTTTAATGATTTTATTTTTGACCTCTCTAACCTTGGAATGTTAATTTTTAAGTTGATTCATGATCGGGGTTGTCAATAGTACATTTTGGGTGAGTTTTGGAATTTTTGAACGAGCGTAGAGGTGTGTTTGGATAAACAAAATAGTAGCAGCATAGGGATAAGCCTGTGGTGCGCCCTCCAGTACATTGCTAGGGATGCTCGTGGCAGAGCCAGCGGCGCGCGTATCATCGATCGCCCCTTATTTTCCCAACTTTTATTCTTCTTTTACAAGGGTAATTGGGTCTTTTTCCTTAACCCAATTGATCCATAACACGTGATTAAGGGTCTTAAAATCAAAATTAGTCATCTTCTTATACGCTCTAAGACTACACCCTGGGCATCACATAGTGCTTACAATCCCAAAGGACCACATGCTAACCCATGACTGGTACCTGTTGTGAGCACTAATAACAATCATGAAAACATATGCGGAAGAAATATAAAAATTCCATTAGGTTCTCAAAATACTGAAATAATGACCGGAGTATAGCTGATAATAACATTTGAAAAACTAAATAACTGATTATGCTAGTCTGAAAAACTCTAACTGTCTGGATATGGAGTTAATGGGAAAAACCCCCAACTAACTCCGACTAAAATAACTACTGAAATACTAGAATACTGAAATGCTGGAATAGATAAACTCTATCCTCTAATATGAGGACTCACCACTATATCTGCTGTTGATAGTCTGAGCTGCAAAATATGTTTAGGACCTCGAGCATCCAAACCTATAATATAAGACATAATAGCGCAAAAAAAGAGTATGCGATCAATACGTGGAATGTACTGGTATGCTAAGTAAGGTATGGTTGATATACATGGGTTTATATGCATGAGATGATAGCTAACTGAATAACATCGTGAAGTAATCTAGATGAGAGTACATGTAAAACTGTAACTTCTAAACATATTGAACATACAATACTGCGTATATAAGTACACATTATGTATTTGAGATTATACTGAATCTGAGTACTAAGTTCTGATGTCTAGGTAACTGGTACTGATAGACATGGTTCTGTAGAATAGTCTGAGTTCTACTTAATACTCAATGATGAATACTGAATATTGAATACTGAATACTTAAACTATAATTGTAACTGTAATTGTGGGAGTTTTCATCTAACCAATATACCTCGATATAAACTCAGTTGGGGTCCAACCTCAAGCCTTAGTTGGAAGGGTGTTAGCACCATTCCATCAAATACTAACAAAGATAGGTCAACCTTAATTTGGCAGAAAGACTCATGAAATATGTATATGATTGCATCAATCCTAGTTTGGCAGGAGGATGACTTACCCTACCCTGGCTATGTAGTTCTGTAACTCAGGGACTACTATTAAGGGTTAAATTCTCTGCTAGCAGGAATGCCCCTATTACTGGGTTCTCTCGATGCTGAATCCTACTCCCAACTAAATAATCACTAAACTGATGAGTCGACTGTACTAGGCTTGACTGAACTAACACTGATCGTATTGGTTGACGTAACTAGACTGAGTTCACTGAATACTATTAATTGACTGAGTACTACTATTCTTGACCTTTATTGGGACTATTCTGTAACTACTGCAACTAAGTAAACAGATAGATTTTAGGTAACAAATACCCCCAAGACTTGATAGAATAATCGGTAAACGCATATCACAACTTTAATAACACAATAATAGGTTACCATGCATAATTTACTCATATGGGCATTTTATCAAACACTTGGGGAGCATGATAGCTATTCATGAAAATAATCACATTGGGCATCATAACTACAACATGCAAGTTCCAAATTGAAGAGTTTTGACATGAGAGATTCATAATTCAACACACATGCCAACTTAATTTCATGAAACTCAAAAAAGATCTTAACTTGAAACCCATACAACGACACAAACATGAGCATAATTCAATATATAACATGGGAATCATAATTTAAGTTTGAAAAAGGGTTATTGAACTCCAAAGGTGAAAGAAAACCCAAGAATGAACACCTAACATACCTTGATTGTTGACTTCATGAGAATTTTTGGTGAATTTTTGGGGCTTGATCTTAGATTAATGAACTAAGGTTTTGCTCTTGAGATAATTTTTGAAGAGTGAATGTATTTTGCCCTTTTGAAAGCTTAATTTCGTATTTTGGCTGAAGTGGGTGAGGGGAAAATGACCTTATTACCCCCACAAATCTATGACTTGTAAAGGTTCTTAATGGTTTCCTTAAAAATAAAGCTTGAATCCCTCATTTTATTTGAAGAGACTAAGGTTTGTTCTTAAGAGAGAATGCTTTCTTTTGAAAGTTTCTTTGTAAATAAGATGACCAATTACGCTTTTAAGACCCTTAATAATGTGTTATGGACAATTGGGTGAAGGGAAAAGATCCAATTGCCATTGGTAAAATGAGAACAAAAGCTAGAAAAATAAGGGGCGGGCGATGGAGCACGTGCCATGGGCTCCAGTCCATCTAACTGTGGCACGTATGGTGGGATCTACCGTAGGAATCCCTAGAAGTGCACTGGAGGGGGCTCCGCGAACTTATCCTAGTGGTCCTACTATTTTACAGATCCAAACACACCCCTACACTTGTCTGAAAATTCCAAAAATCACCCGAGTGTACTATTGACAACCCTGATCATGAATCAACTCAAAAATTAATGTTTCAAGGTTGAAAAGGTCAAATATAAGATAATCAAATTTTAAGGGGATTTAGAAATGAATAAGTTCTAAGATAGTGAAATTTCCTAACTCTTGGACCCCTTTAATATGAAATAGTAAGGTAAATTGAGCTAGGATCTTACGGGGTCTTACAATATCTCCCATTGGGTACATTTGTCCTTGAATAAAACTGATTAAGTTGAGAATACCGAGGAAATGAGATTACCTATTAAATATGGATATCTAAAAAATAATTGCATGACTGAGTTTGAAACATGATGAATGAGTGAACTGATTCGTGAATACATATGATGAAATAAAGATGATTATATAGCTAGAACTGAGAATGGACAAGAGATAATCTAAGGAAAACTGTTACTTTAAGCTGAGTCTAAGTTGGCAGAGAAAATGTGAGGGTAATTGGATCGCATATCTACTTCTGCTTCCCAAGTGGCTCCCTCAACGGACTGGTTCCGCCAAAGAACTTTGGCCAAAGGAACTTCTTTGTTCCTTAGTCTATGAACCTGATGTTCAAGCATCTCAACTGGGACTTATTAGAAGAAAAGGCTTTCCTTAACCTCTATATTCTCCAATGGAACAACTATAGCTATATCACTAATACACTTCTTTAACAAAGAAACTTGGAATGCTGGATACACAGATTCCAAATCTCTAGGAAACTCAAGTTAATACACTACCTTCCCAAAATATCTCAAGATTCTGTAAGGGACAACATATCGAGAAGTGAGTTTCCCCTTCTTGCCAAATCAATTCACTCCCTTCATGGGAGATATTTTCAAATAGACTAAATCCCCAACTTTAAATTCAATATCTCTTCTGCTCATGTCTACATAGGATTTTTGTCAGCTTTGGGTTGTCTTAAGCCTCTCTATGATTAACTAAAACTTTTTTATCACATCAAACACTAAATCTTTGCCTATCAATATAGTCACACCTACCTCAAACTAACCAATAGGATATCTACATTTTCTCTCATAAAGAGCCACAAATGGAGTCATTTGAATGCTAGAGTAATAATAGTTATTTTAGGCTAACTCGATCAGTGGTAAGTGATCATCCCAACTACCCTTGAAATCAAGAACACCTAAATATATCGTCTTGGCCCTGAATGGTCCTCTCCATCTGATCATCAGTCTGAGGGTGAAAATTTATACTGAGATTAGCTTGGGTTTCTAGACTCTTCTAAAACACCCTCCAAAAGTGAGAGGTAAACTAAGTACCTCTATCTTAAATAATAGACAACAAAACTCTATGCAACCTAACCAACTCTCTACAATAGAGCTAGGAATAATCCTTAACTGAATAGGAAGTATGAAATGGAAAGAAATGGGATAATTTGGTCATTCTATCTACAATAACCTAAATGGAATCATGCTAACGATACAAATGAGGTAAACCCATCACAAAATGCATGTTCGCCTCTTGCCACTTCAAAGTAGGAATGTTGAACTCCTGCATCATACTACTAGGCCTATGGTGTTCTATTAACAGTTAAAACACATAGCTACAAACTCTGCAATATCCCTCTTCATACAACTCCACCAATAGATTTCTCGTATATCATGGTGCATCTTAGCGGCTCCTGGATGAATAGAGTAATGCATACTATGTTCTTATGCAAGAATTTGCTTTCTCAACTTATCTAAACACGGAACACACAGTCTACCTTGACACCGCAACACACCATCTCCCCCTTGGGAGAAAACCTTAAATTTCTGTATTTTAGTTTACTTTTTCATCGTAACCAAACTAGAATCCCTATCTTGTTACTCCTTCACCTTAGAAACCAAAGAAGATTTCAAAATATTCTAAATCCAAATACTACCTTCAGCTGAATCAACCAACCAAATGCCTAATCTAGAAAGCTAATAAACCTCCTAAACTAACTTATTCTTATCATCCTCAACATAAGCAACATTACCCAAAGATATTCTATTAAGGGAATATACCACTACATTAGCTTTTCCTAGATGATTCAACATACTCATATCATAATCCTTTCGCAACTCTTACCACCTTCTTTGGCAAAGATTCAAGTCCTTCTACGATAATACACACTGCAAACTTTTATAACCCGTGAACATATCAATAAGAACCCCATGAAGATAATGCCTTCAAATATTTAAGGCAAACACAACAAATACTAACTCAAGATCATGGGTAGGGTAATTTTTTTCATGAGGTTTAAGTTGTCTAGAGACACAGGCTATGACCTTACCTCTCTGCATCAACACACAACCTAGAACAACTCTAGATACATCACAGTAAACGAAAAACCAATCTAAACTATTTGACAAAGTCAAGATTAGGGCTGAAGTAAGTTAAGTCTTCAACTCTTGAAAACTCTTCTCAACTCTTGAAAACTCTTCTCATATGAATCTAACCACTGAAATATGAATTTTTTTAGTCAATCGAGACATGGGGGATTCAATAGATGAAAACCCTTTAACAAACCATCGGTAATAACTAGTCAAACCCAAGAAACTCCAGATATCTGATGGAGAAATAGGTCTGGGCCAGCTTCTCATTGCTTTGTTCTTTTGAGGGTCAAATTTAATGCCATCACCAAAAATAATATGGCCAAGAAAAGATATTGATCTTAATAAAACTCATACTTACTAAATTTGGTGAAAAACCAATAGGCTTTAAGAGTCTGCAACATGATTTTGAGATGATCAGCATGATCTTTTTCATTGCGGGAATAGACAAGAATATAGTTAAAAAACACTATGATGAACATATCCAAGTACTACTTGAAAACTCAATTTATCAATTCCAGGAAAGTTGCTGGGGCATTCATTATTACAAAGAAAATAACTAGAAATTCAAAGTGACCATATCGGTTTCTAAAAGTTATTTTTGGAATGTCATATTCTCTGAATTTGAGTTGATGCTAGATTGATTTGAGATCTATCATAGAGAAATAGCTGGCACCCTAAAGTTGGTCGAACAAGTCATTAATTTTGGGGAGTGGATACTTATTTTTGATTGTGGCTTTGTTCAACTAAAGGTAATCAATACACATTATAAGGGAATAGTCTTTCTTATGTATGAAGAGGACTGGAGTACCCCATGAGGAAATACTGGGCCTGATGATCCCTTATCTAAGAGATCTTTCAACTATTCTTTCAATTCCCTAAGCTAAATTGGAGCTATTCTGTAGGGTCGAATAGAGATAGTTGGGTGTATAGAAAATGCCTTTTCCGAAGTCTATTTCTCTTTTGGGAGGAACTTTGGGAAAATCTTCAGGGAAAACCTCTAGAAATTCCCTCACTATCAAAACTAAGTCGAGACTGGGAGTTTCAAAATTAGAGCCTTTGACTCAGACAAGGTGGTAAACACACCCCTTGGATATCATTCTTCTCGCTTTGAGGTACCAAACAAGCTAATCCCTAAGCACTGAAGTACTACTCCTCCCTTCAAGGACTGGTTTATTTAAAAACTAAAACTGAATAACTATGTTTCTACAATCAACTAAAGCATAGCATGAGTGGAGACAATCTATGCTGAGAATTACATCAAAATCAGTCATCTCTAACTTTACAAGGTCTACTAAGGTAATTTACTGTGATACTATAACCAGGTAGTTTCTGTATACCCTCCTGGGTTTGAAAAATTTAATCACTAAGGTAGATACTAAGAAGGGCTCTACTAAAGTTTAAGACTGACATTGAAATTGATAGCTATATAGGGGTTACAAAAGATAGTAAAGCTTCGAGATATAACAAAGAATAAACATGAAAATCAAAGACATACAACGTACCCGTAACCATATTAGTTGAAATTTCTTAATCCTATCAGGACTAAAGTACATAAAACTTATTCTGCCACTGCCTACCAGTTGAACTTAATACGGCACCCGGCTGAGTCGGGCAACTAATTGGAATTGAAAGACGACTTTAATAACTTTATAGACCTTGGGATATTCTATAATTCTATGGCCTAGCTTCTTATACCCAAAATATACATCACTACCAGCCCTGCACATACCTAGATGGTTTTTACCACATTTCTAACAAAGGGGATTCGTACACCCACTTTTCACGTTGTCCTGGGACTTAGAGACTGGCGTTTTATACGGATTATCATTTATAAACTTTGGAATAAGATAACTAGATGAAGAGGATATAGATCTAAAGATTTCTAATATAATTTAGGATGGTTACCACTCTCTAACCTCAGTTGAGCAAAGTTAAAACTACCTATCCTAGCCGTCTTATTCTCTCTTTCTTTCTCCTTAAACTTATCTTTTTAAATCTATTGAACATGGGCTATAAGCCTAGACAAGTCTATCTTCTTAATCAACATAGCAGTCCTACACTCCTTGACCACACTATCAGCCACACCGAAACAAACTTAGTCATTCTAGACTTGTTATAAGATGCCACATTAGGAGCATACCTGTTCAACTGAGTAAACTTAAGAAAATACTCCTTCACTCTCATACTACCCTATGTCAAATTTATAAACTCCTGAACCTTATATTCCCTCAATTCCAAAGGGAAGAATCTATTTTAAAAGGTCATGGAAAATTTCTCCTATTTAATAGGCGCTGCATCTACACCCCTATTCCCTTTCATTGCTTATACTATGTGTGAGCTACATTTTATAACTGGTAAGCAGCTAACTATACACTCTCACTATACGTGACACCCATAATGTAAGTCACCTTTTGAACCATGTCAAGGAACTCCTACAAATACTAATTAGACTTAGATCTCAAAAATTGAGGGGGATTCATTTTGGTGAAGTATCGAATCCTAGCTACAGCTGTATTTGCCACTGGGTGAGCTGGGGTAATAGCCTACTAGTTGTTCTGACCAGCTACTGAATGAGCTAGGATAGTGAATGCAACCCTGAACTCAGCATGATAGATATGCTTATTCAGGGGATTTTCCAGAATAGGCAGAGGTATGGGCTGATTTCTATACCTTTGTCTGTTGTTTCTTTTGGGAGGTATTTTAGTAATTAAAAAGGAAGAATGGATTAGAAAGAGACTTTAAGTAGAGCCCACACTCATTTTTACAACATGAATACTGAAATAGGGGAAACTTTTTCTAAAACATCTTGTAGCCTCTAGTCGATAAGTGTGCTGTATTTCATACATATGCATAAAACTCTACTCAATGCGGCTTTCAAACTCCTTAGGACACTATAGAAACATTAGGCTCAGATACCAAGTTTTGTCATGACTCGACGCTACCCCCTAGTCGTGATAATGATGCTTATAGTAACAAGTGATCCCAAGCTAACCCATGAGCCGGTACCTATTGTGAGCACTAAATAAAAATAATAACAAATGACTGGTACAAAATTTAACTGAAAATGCCATAAGATTTTATATACTAAAAATGTAACTAAATTTACAAATACAAAGAAAAACAACAGTCAAGACTGATAAAAACTGATAAAACTAACTGACTACTTTAAAATGTCTGAAAGCCTCGAAACTTACTAAAAAGAGTTGAAGGGATAGGCCCCTACTAACTCAAACTATCTAACTAAAATAAATTATTGAACTACCGATATAAGCTTATATACATAACCATGTACTCGATAGATAAGGACTTACCACGATAACTGTTGTAGATAGGGACTTATCACGATAGTTGTTGCTGATAGGATGATCTGTCTAAGCGTAGTCAGGAAACTGAGCATCTGAACCTATAATATAAGACTTCATAGCATAAAAAATATATGCGATTAGTACTTTGATTATATTGGTATACGAGATAAGGTTAGGATGATATGCACGGGTTACTGTGTGAAAAGTAAAGACTGATTGAACAGCATGAGATAACTAAATATATAGATATACGTGAAATCTATAAAATTTGAGAATGCATGACCTCACATATAACATAATCTAAACTAGCCTATAAACTGAAATACTAAAATCAGATAACTGAATAACTCAAAACTATATGCTATGGTCAATGTAAACCTCAACTGAATTCTGTACTAAATACTAAATATGAGACTATGGGAGGTATTATCTAACTGACATGTCTCATTATAAGATAATCAGGGTCCAACCTATAACCCAGTTGGAAGAGTGTCAGTATCATGCCATGGGTACTAATAGTGGTTGTATGACTAGACTGGTGTCTCAAAGGACTAATGTGTCACCCTAATCTAGCAGGAGTACTCATGAGGTATACGTCAACCATAAATTAGAAGGAATTCATATCAATCTACGTTGTCTACGTAGTTTTGTAACTCAGGGATTGTTACTAAGGGTCCAAACCTAACTTGGCAGGAATGCTCGTATCTTTGGGTTTTTTGAGTGATGAATCCTACTCGCAACTAAATGACACTAACTACTGGACTAAACTAAACTCAACTGAGTTAAAAACTGAACATGATACTAATTAAATGAAAAAGTTTGTGGTTTATCTAAAACCATTCTGAAATTGCTGAAAACTACGTAAACAGCTAAGTAACGGGTGTTCATAACCCTCCAAGATTTAATACAAAACAATAGTATTGTTAGGAGTTTCAAAACATAATAGAGAGTTATTGTTCAAAATCCTAACTTAGGTATTTCATCAAAAAAAATGAAAGTCATAAACTTGTACATGGGAATGGCCAAGCATGCGAAAACATCATGGTTACAAAATTAAATTCACAACTTAGAAATTTGATATGAAGATCATAACATTCAAAATATGGATTGGCTCATTCCACTTGAAAACACATGTACTCTTAACTTGAAATTAAACTAATAAGATATTCATGCACATAATTCAATTTAATCATGTAAAACTAATACTTTAAGTATAAATGAGGTTCTTGGACTCCATGGGTGAAAAGGGCCCATGGATAAAAATCACACATACCTTAATTGATCAATTTGTAAAGGTTCTTAATGGTTTCCTATAAAATTAAGCTTAAATCCCTTACTTATTTTGAAGATACTATGCTTTGTTCTTGAGAGAGAATGCTTTCTTTTGAGAGAATTTTGTGAATATATGTAAGATTCCATAAAAGTTCTTGTTCAATTCAATCCCATATAGCTTATAATAAGGGGTTCCGAACTTAGAAAAAAATTCAGGTAAGTGTTGAAACTTATAATCATTTTTTTCCTTCATAATTGAATGATCTTATTTTTAATCTTATAACCTTAGAATGTCAATTTTTAAGTTGATTCATAATCGGGGGTGTCAATAGATCATCTTGGGTGAGTTTTAGATTTTTCATACATCGTTAGAGTCATGTTTGGATCTATAAAATATCAAGCCAATGTGATCTTGAGGCGTGGCATTGGCTATCACGTCAATACCATCAATGTGATGCATCGGTAATCACATCGCTACCATCAATGCAGTGCATCAGCCAACACATCACTAGGAAGATTTTATGTATTAAGTCATGGGTTTGTATGGTAATTAGGTCATTTTCCCCTCACCCAATTAAGATAAAATATGAAATTAAGCATTTAAAAGGGCAAAATACATTCACTCTTCATAAATTCTCTCAAGAGAAAAATCCTAGTTCATCAAGTCTAAAATTAAGCCCTAAGAATTCACCAACAATTCTCACGAAATCAACAATCAAAGTATGTTAGGTGTTCATCCTTGGGTTTCCTTTCACCCTTGGAGTTCAAGAACACTTTTTAAAACTTGAATTATGATTCCCATGTTATGAATTGAATTATGCTCATGTTTGTGTTGTTTTATGGGTTTCAAGTTAAGATCTTTTATGAGTTCCATAGAATTAAGTTGGCATGTGTGTTAAATAATGAATCTCTCATGTCAAAAATCTTTAATTTTCAATTTTCATTTTGTAGTTATTATGCCTTATGTGGTTATTTTCATGAATAGCACTCATGCTCTCTATGTGTTTGATAAAATGTCCATATGAGTTAATTATGCATGGTAATCTATTATTGTGTTGTTAAAGTTATGATATGAGTTTATTAATTATGCTATCAAGTCCTAGGGGTATTTATTACCCAAAATTTAGCTATTTACTTAGTTGCAGTAGTTACAAAATAGTCCCAGTAAATGTCAAGAACAATAGTACTCAGTCAGTTAACAGTATTCAGTGAACTCAGTCCAGTTCAGTTAGTCAATACGATCAGTGTCAGTTCAGTCAAGCCTAGTGCAGTCTAGTGATCAGTTCAGTTTTGATTCAGTTGGGAGTAGGATTCAACAGCAAGCAAACCCAGGGATGGGCCATTCCTTCCACAGAGGGTTTGACCCTTAGTAGTAGTCCTTGAGTTATAGAACTACGTAGCCAACATAGGGTAAGTCGTCCTTCTTCCAGACTAGGGTTGATGCAATCATATACATATTTCATGAGTCTTACTTCCAGATTAAGGTTGACCCAACTTTGTTAGTAGCCCGTGGCACAGTACTAACACCCTTCCAACTGGGGCGAGAGGTTGGACCCTAACTCAATTTATATTGGGGTATGTCGGTTAGATGAAAACTCTCACATTTACAATTACAGCTAGATTTTCTTTAATTAGTATTCAGTATTCAATATTTAATATTTAGTATTCAGTATTCAATAAAGAATTCAAACAATTCTATAAATCCATGGCTATCAGTTACCTATCCATCAGAATTCAGTACTCAGATTTAGTATAATCTTAGCTACACAATGTATACTTATATATGCAGTATTGGATGTTCAGTATATTCAACAGTTATAATTTTACATGTACTCTCATCCAGATTACTTTATGATTTTCATTCAGTTAGCTATCATCTCATCCATATGAACCCATGTATATAAGCCTTACCTCACTTAGCATACCAACATATTCCACATACTGATTATATACTCTCTTTTTGCACTATGATGTCTTATATCATAGGTTCAAAAGCTTAGGGTCCTAACTGTATTTAGCAGCTCAGGTTATAAGTAATAGATATAGTAGTGAGTCCTCTTTCAAGAATAGAGTTTATCTATTTTATTATTCCAGCAATTCAGTAGTTATTTTAGTCAGAGTTAGTTGGAAGTCTGTCCCATCAACTCTATATTCAGATAGTTAGAGGCTTTCAAACTAACATAGTCATTTATTTAGTTTTTTAGATGTTATTATTAGTTATACTTAGTTATTATTTCAGTATTTTGAGAACCTTATGGAATTTTTAGATTTCTTTTATATATGTTTTCAATAATATTATTCAGAGCTCACAACAGGTACCAGTCATGGGTTAGCTTGTGGTCCTTTAGGATTGTAAGCACCGTGTGACACCCAGGATTTAGTCTTGGGTATTATAAACTTAGTATTAGAGCCTACGGTTCTATAGTGTCTTAGGGAGTCTGAAAGCCACATCTAGT
This sequence comes from Capsicum annuum, assembly GCF_002878395.1. NCBI lineage: Eukaryota > Viridiplantae > Streptophyta > Magnoliopsida > Solanales > Solanaceae > Capsicum > Capsicum annuum. The sequence continues at coordinate 109,135,513 of NC_061112.1, read as the reverse complement.
AGAGTCTTGTGCATTGGTGTGTAGCGCACCACACTTACAGACTAGAGGCTATAGGGAATTTTAAGGAAAAAAATTTTCTTCTTTCAACATTCATGTCATGAAAGTGAGCATAATATCACGTTAAAACTCTCTATCTTATTCAATTCTACCTTCCATTTACAGAACATGCCTACTAGAAAGACTAATGGAATAAGAAACGAGAATCAGCTCATACCTCCACCCATTTAGAAAGATCACCTGAATGAGAATGTTTCTCATGCCAAATTCAGAGATTCTTTTACTAACTTAGTTTATTCATCAGTTGTTCAGATAAATCTGTAGGTTGTTGTCCTCTCTAGGATTTTGATTCATTCTCAGCAAAGTAAAGAGGAGGAGTATAGGAAGAAAGAGAGAAAGAATAGAGGGTCAAAATAGGTAGTTTTAATCCAAGGTCAAGGGGTAGTAAACGCTCTCAATTTTGTCAAAAATTCTCAGCCCCATCTCTGCCTTCAGCCAGTACACCAGTGCCTAACTTTAAGAATGATAGTAGAGATAGGGCACCAGACTCTATGTCACATGGTAGTGGGAGAAGTGTTCTTACTAATCTATTTAGCGAAGAATATGGTAGGAATCATAAGGGTTTGTGTAGAGCCTCCAGTGATATGTGCTTTGGTTGTGGCAAGCTAGGCCACAGAGTCAGAGATTTCCCAAAGAGTGGTCAGCAGAGTTGGTCCAACCGTTCTCCAATTTTATTTAATCACCTGACTCAGTAGGGTGTTGCTTCCAGTGCTACTAGTGGTCAGCATCATAACATACTATATGCACTTTAGTACCAATAGGATTAGGAAAGTTCTCTTGATGTGGTCATTTGTACGTTACAAGTTTACCATTTACATGTTTATTCTTTGCTAGATCAAGGAGCTTCTTGGTCCTTTATAACTCCTTATATAGTTGTCAACTTCAGAGTCAGTCTCAAAATCTTTGCAGAACCCTTTTTAGTCTCTACCCCAGTAGGTAAAATCTATCATATCTAGGTAGGTAAATAAAAACTATCCGATTGTGGTAGCTCATAAAGTTACTTCAGCAGAACTAGTGGAGGTAGAGATAATAGCTTTTGATGTTATTCTTGTCATAGACTGGACCTATTCATGCTATGCCTCAGTTAATTGTAGAAATAGAATTATCTATTTTTAGTTCCCTAATGAACCTGTCCTAGCATAGAGGGGTAGTACCACAGTGCTTAAGATTTAGCTTATTTTATTTATACCTTAGAGAGAGAAAAATGAGACCCAAAGGGTATGTCTATCATTTTGTGTTAATCAAAAACTCTAGTTCTGAGGCTCCCAGTCTTGAGTTAGTTTCAATAGCAAGTGAATTTCCAAATGTGTTTCCCAAGATCTTCTCGGAGTTCCTCCTAAAAGAGAATTTGACTTTGGACTAGACATTCTTCTAGACTCTCAGCCCATCTTTATTCTGCCATACAGAATGGCTCCATTCAAACACAAAGAGTTGAAAGATCTCCAAGATGAGGGATTTATCAGACCCAGTGTATTTCTATTGAGTGCACTAGCTCTATTCATGTGAAAGAAAATGGTTCTCTTAGAATGTGTATAGACCACTGTCAGTTGAATAAAGTCACAGTCAAGAATAAGTACACAATACCTAGAATTGATGATTTATTCAACCAGCTTTAGGGTTACAGCTACTTTTCTAAGATATGCCTCAGATCAGGCTATCATCAGCTCAGAGTAATAGAAAGTGACATTACGAAAATCTCTTATAGAACTCAGTATGGTCACTTTGAATTTCTAGTTATGTCATTTGGTCTTAATAATACCCCAAAAACTTTCTTGGACTTGATGAACTGCATGTTTAAGCAGTACTTGGACATGTTCATCATAGTCTTTATGAATCACATTCTTGTTACTCTCGTAACAAGAATGATCATGCATAGTGTTGCAAACACTCAGAGTCCATCATTTGTTCACCAAATTCAGTAAGTTTGGATAAGGTCAGTATCATTTCTTAGTCATATCATTTCTAGTGATAGCATTAGAGTTAATCCTCAAAAGATAAAGTAGTGAGAAACTGGCCCAGACCCATCTCTTCATCAAAGCTGAAGACTTTCTTGGGATTGGCTGGCTATTACCAATGGTTTGTTGAAGGATTTTCATCTATTTCATCGCCTATGTATATGTTGACTAAGAATAAAGTCAAGTTCTAGTGGTCAGATTCTTGTGAGAAGAGATTTCAAGAGTTCATGACTAGAGTCACTACAACCCTAATTTTGACTTTACTAGATGGTTCTGATGGGTTTGTTATATGTTATGATGCTTCTAGAGTTGTTTTGGGTTGTGTCCTAATGCAGAAGTATAAGGTCTTAGCCTATGCCTCTAGACAGCTTAAGCCTCATAAAAAGAATTTCCCTACTAGTGGTCTAGAGCTAGCAGTTGTTGTGTTTGCCTTAAAGATTTAGAGGCACTATTTGTATGGGTTTGATTTTGATTAAGTAGTTCGCATACAAATAATAATGGCTCTAAGCTAAGAGGGAGATGTTAGAACAAGAAACCAATTCAGGCTCTCAGATCCCAGTAGTGATGCCAATATGTTATAGAATAGCAGTAAGGAAGGAGGATGCCTAACCCATTCTTATACCAGTGTAAGGTTTTTCAGTCATCATGATATCTACTCATGCCTTACATATCGGATCTATGATCATAGATCATATCATGCACTTTCCATAGAATTATGTATGTTCTCAATCCCTCGTATGAGTTCAGATTTTTGTAATAATGCAAATCATGTTCCATGAATTCAAAAATTCCAAACTCAAGTCATGCATCTCATGAATCATATGATCATGCTTTATAGTATGTTCAGTCCAAGTACTCAGGCAACACTTAATGATCAGTAAGAATTTAGATTTATGTCAGGTATATCCTTAGTTTAGGACTCTTGATGAATCCATGATGTTGATATTCTATTCCTCAAGACTTTTTTAAGTGTCAATTTCTGTATAGTGTTAATCTATGTTTTAGGTCCTCATTGTTTTAGCTTTTCATTGACCTCTCCTTATGAAATAAGGTAGTTATGAGCAATTTCTTAGATGGGGCAGAATAAATGTTTCATGTTAAAGGAAGATTGGTTCATTCTTGTATTACTCGAGGCTATAGTTATGAAGATAGGCTTAAATGTCATATTAGTGTGTAAGTGGATAAATGCATTATGCATTAGTGAATGGCTAGTAAGAGGTTGTATTTAGTTGTCAAAGGGGAAAATCAAAATTATTCATAAGATGAGAAGTTGTGAAAATGTAGGGTGTGTTGATTCACTATTCAGACTAGTATTACAGTGTTATGGGTGCATCTCATAGATTCGAGTAGGCGTGTAAATAGTGGGAGAATTCAGTTCAGCTCAAACTTGAGTAGGTAGAGTTAACAGTGCTTATGTGAGTATCTTCAATAGCTTCAAGTATAGTACAGTATTGAAGAAGAGTGTATAGTTGAGGGAGCATTCGGGGAGTATTTCTAAGCTTGAAAGTTAGTAGTTCAGTGCATAAGGCCTAGTAGCTCTATCCTAGCTAATGTTTTGTACGCTTGAGTTACACATTACACAATTTTAGCCTTTTTTAGATTCCTTATACCAATGTCTTATTCAGACATGTTTAGGATTCCCTGCTTTCCAATGTTATTAGAACTTCTTAGAAAGTGCACTGAATAAATGCTCCAATTAAGTGTGGCTATTTCAAGAGGTAATCTGTTCTTATCCATGTAAACTACAAATTCAGCTCAGTTCATACATCATGCATCAGTTTCAGAATCTATATATTTGGTCATGGTTTAGTTCATAAGAGTTCCATGCATCATCTTAGTTTTCCTAGTATTTCAGCCAATTCAGTATTATTCGGGGGATGAACTATCCCAAAAGCGAGATGTAATACCCCCGATCTTTTCATGTACTAAATCTCCCATATTTTCATTATGAAACCAAATCCAACCGAAGGTAATGGCTACTCATAAGTTGACTCTCTCGTTCCTATCCCAGCCTTATAACTATTCTCATATCACTACATGTGTTCAAGAAATTAGTTCAGTTTATGTATCCAGTTTATGTATCATGTTTCAGGCTTAGTTATGATCTAATGTTTCCATTATGTGTATTCAATAAATGATCTCAGATTCTTCAGTATTCTTGATCTAAGGTAACAATTTTCCTTAGAATGTCTCTTTTTCGTACTCAGTTTTAGCTTCATAACATTCTCATATCATTCATGCATTCATGAAACACTTTAGTCATGTGTCATGTATCCAAAATTCAGCCATGCTTCAGTTATGCATGTCAGTGTAATTATAGTACCTTGGTTTCTCTCAGTTTAATCAATCTCATTCAAGGAGGAATGTTACCAAGGGGAGATATTGTAAGACTCTATAAAAGTTCTAGTTCAATTCAATCCCATATAGCTTATAATAAGGGGTCCAGACTTAGAAAAATATTCAGCTAAGTGTTGAGACTTAGAATCATTTTTATCCTTGGCAATTGGATGATCTTATTTTAGATCCTTATGACCTAAGAATATCAATTTTTAGGTTGATTCATGATCGGCGATATCAATAGGTCATCTTAGGTGAGTTTTGCATTTTTTGAACATTGTTAGAGTCATGTTTGGATGTCCGAAACAGCAAGCCAACACAATCTTGACACATCACGTTGGCTATTATATCGACACTATCGATGCAATGCATCGGTGATCGCATTGATGGTCGGCCATCGCGTTATTGGGAAAATTAAAAGAGGTCCAGAACAGGTAGTTTTAACTTTTCTCAGCCAAGGTTAGAAGGTGGTAACCGTTCTTAGTTCCGTCAGTAATTTTTTGCCCCAGCTCCATTTTCAGGTAGTGCATCAGTGCCTAAGTTCAGGTAAGACAGTCGGGATAGAGCACTAGGCTCTAAGTCCCAGGGCAGTTTGAATAGTAGTCATACTAATCTGCTCTAAAATAAATACAATAGGAATTATCAGGGTGAGTGTAAGGATAATAGTGATTTGTGTTTTGGTTGTGTCAAGATAGGCCATAAGGTTCGGGAGTGTATAGTGGTCGCTTAGAGGGGCATAAGTGATCGCCAATAGGGCTAGTTAACTTTCTAATTTGCTCCAGTAGGTTGCCCGACTCAGCAGGGGGACACATCCAGTACAACCAGTGGGCAGCATCAAAATAGGTTGTATGTACTCCAGACTTTACATGATCAGGAAAATTCTCCTAATGTGGTTACGGGCATGTTACAGATTTTCCATCTTTATGTATATGCATTGTTAGATCCCAGAGCTTCACTTTCATTTGTGACTCCTTATATAGATATCAATTTTGATGTTAGTCTCAAAATGTTAGAAGATACTTTCTCAGTGTCTACCCTTCTCCAAAATACATGGGCATCACTTTGAACGCTGTAAGACAATCTTGTCAAAAACAGTTTCTGATCTTTGTATTACTTCTGAGTTATGTGTACACCCCTAAAAGTCTAAAATCCCATGGTCTATATGGAATCTTACATTGACTCAGCGGGGAAGCCCCCAACCCAAGTGTGCCGCAAGGGTTGGAGTGTCTGAGTATAATACGCCATAAGGCACTAGGCCAGCGTAAATCCCTCTAGGGGATAATAACCCGTATTATCAAATCACGGTTTCGGGCAATGAGTTTTCTAAACTCATGCCTTCTTAGGGGAACCACCTAATGTCTCTTTGTGCCCTATTTTAACCTTTTCTGAACATGCATCATTTTGAAGTTCTAAAATATGAAAATCTGATAAAGTCTGATTTTTGTATTAGTCTGAGTCTATTATGGCGTTATCTGATTTGGTATCGTCATACCAAGACTTGTAAGTCATATTTTCTGAGCCATAATGCATTAAACAATGCCTTTCATTAAAATATAGTTCAAACCACCCACATGCAAATAGTATAAAAGTTTTCATGTTCCAAAACATAAACTAAAACTATGCAAGCATTCTTCAAGCATATAGTGGTCATGTGCTTTTAGCAAAACCATGCACTCTTTCATTATATGTATTTTCAACATTTAGAAACATGCTCAACCCTCTCTTTTGTTTTCAAAAATCATATTCAAGTCATAGAAAAAATCCAAATATTTCATATCATGTTTTTCAAAACAATCCATATCATGGGTAACATGGAAATAGTCACATCAAGAGAGGGATTTCATGTAAGTCATGCTCTCAATTCATATTTTAAGGATTAAACACATACATATATATATATATATATATATATATATATATATATATATTTATAACCTTCAAATCACTTTGGGGAGGCCAAAAGACCAAAAAAATTCCATTAAAACTTCCAAAACATGAGTATGTTCATAAATTCAAAAACCCCTTCTTAAAATATGATTTCTATGCCCATGAGAATTTAGGAAAACCTCATGTACCTCGATTACTATGAAGAATAGTTGTTCCTTAAAGCCTACGATCTGGTGATTCCAAATCTTTCATCAATTTTGAAAACCCATGGTTGAATCTTGAGTTATGTGGGTTTTTATTTTAAAACCCTAAAGAGTGTTCTTGAGGATTTTTGGTGAAAATATCTATATTGTACTCAACTGGGAGTATAATCTTGTGTTTAAGCTGATAAGGGTTTGAAAAAATTCAATAATGCCCTTAATGATATGGAAGAGGAGGCTAATTTTTGGCCGGGCATGATAGGCAGGGCAGCGCCCTACTTTCACCGGGGGAGAGATCGAGGCGGCACCCCGCTTAGAGCAGGGGCGAACCCTGGGTGGCTCCCCTTAATCATCTTTATCTACTATTTTTCCAACCAAAACACTACCTTAGGCTCATGTAAAAATTCCAAAACTTACCCGATATGTACTATAACCTTGCCCCATTGCAACAGAACAAGAAAATCTAAAATTGGAGGTCGAAAAGGTTGAAAATATAATCCCCGAAGATTAAGGTTTAAAAATGAGACTAAGTCTCTTTGACACTTAGAATACTTTCAAGCTTTCAAGTCTAAGAGTACACTACTTGAAGCTATTACATTAATGACCTTTATAGGGCATTACAGATTATGTCATGTATTTCCTCAAATTAGACCTCTTTGATGAGTTCATGATATTGATATTCTATTCCTAAGTCCTCAGTTAAGTGTTAAAGTTATGCATATTACCCCTTCCTATTTCAAATCCTCATGTTCTAACTTTCAGTGACCTCTCCTTATGTCATGATTAGTTGAAATTTTGGGTATGTCTTCTTAAGCATTGTACAAGAAAATGGTTTTTGATAGAGGTTTAGAGAAATAAGAAGTGTGCCTTTATTGGGGTTTGCCTTGAAGTTCACATGCGGTTATAATGATAGGCTTGAATGTCATGTTAGGATGCATGGAGGAATGGAATATGCGTTAACGAGTCTATGGTAAAGCTTAGAGTTGGTCATTGAAATGGTAAGGCATGTTATGCTTAGGGTGTGAGCTCTGGAAGAGGAATAGATAATTGAATCATGTGGCTGAGACTAGTATTTTGGTGTAGCATGTTGTATCTTGTGATTTCGAGTTAGGCTAAATCATAGCGAGAGAATTTAGTTTAGTTTAGACATTAGCAGATGGATTTATCAATGCCCATGTGAAAATTTTAAGTTGAATAAAATGACTATGGTAATTAAGGGAAATAGTATAGTTGAGGAAGTATTTGAGAAGTGTTGCTAAGCTTGAAAGTAAGAAGTTGCATTGCCTAAAGCCGAGTAATTCTATCCTAGCTTATGTTTCATATGTTTATGTTCCATGCTAGAGAGTTGTATAAATGTTGTGATTCCTTAGTCAGATGTCTTGTTCAGATCATGCCCAAAAATCCTTACTTCATAATATTATTACAAATTCTTAGAAGAGTGTTGGAGAAATACTCTATTTGAGTATGGAAAGTCAGCATGATTCAGTCCGTATAGCCAGCATCCAGTTTAGCAGACAGAAAAATAAGTTTCTATGGTTTTCCATCTTTCCTATTCATGAGTTAATTCACGACCATGCAAGGTGTAAATTCAGTTCAGTTTATGCATCAACTAAAAATTTAGATATTCAGTCATGATTCAGTTCGTAAGTATCTAGTGTATCATCTCAATCTTTCCTTAGTATTTTAGCCAAGTCAGTATCTTTACAAAATCAGATCCAACGTAGAGTAATAGCTACTCATAAGTTGACTCTTTCATTTCTATCTCAGCCTTCTAACCTGTAATACCCCATATGTTTCTAAGCTAGGAGA
>NC_061112.1:109080233-109124268 GCF_002878395.1 Capsicum annuum | reverse complement strand
TGATGCTTGTTTGTTTTGCTATATAATAGTATCGTGACTGTATATCTCATGAAAGTTATGTTGTTAGTTGAAAAACATGATCTTTAAATGGATTGATAGAATGCAAGTATGAAATCCACCTATGCCTTAAAGAATGCATGCAAGGTGTTCGATAAAATGCCTAGTATGTTAGAACTTCATATTTACATGATTTCATGATATCTAAATAACAAGTCCATGCTAGTCATACACTCCAATATGAATTTCCATGCAAATTATGTGTTGTTATTGTTGTGGCATAAAGCATGTATGATAATGGAGCTATAAATTATGTACACAAAATATATCCATGCTTTCCCTACCATGTTTGAGATATTGAATAAATACATGAAGTATAATATCCCCAAATCATTATAATATGAACTAAACATTACTTGTTGTCGTTGCCTCACGCTTGAATGGTTTCCATGTGATTGCTATGAATAGTATATGTTGTCGGAATGCCCATGATATTAGAATATGAGATTTATGACTTGATTATAGGCATTCCTATTCATGATAGATATTATGATGACCATGTACTTCATGAAATCCCCTACTCATGTATTATGGATTTTTATTGATGGTCGTGTACTCAAGAAATTCAAGTTGGGTTAGTTTCCTTCCATCTAGTCCTGGGGGTACTTGCACCTGAAAAATATAGCTGTGTGCCTAGAACCATCTCATTTTTCACGATATTCTCAGTCAAGCCATGATCTATAGAATTCAGTCAGTCATGTGACTCAGGAAAACTCAGAAATCTCAGTAATCTCAGTACTTAGTAACCTCAGCAACCTCAGTATTCACAGTCAATCTCAGTAACTTCATTACTCTCAACCAGTCCTCAGAACTCAGTATATTTCATCAGTCTTTGGAATCCAGTAAACTTAGTTTAGCTCTGCTAAACAATACCACTAGTATCATTCCAGTTAATCAGTATCAGTTTATCTAATCAGTTCAGTTTAGTTATTCAGTTTAGCTTAGTTATTCAGTTCAGTGTCCTTCAGATGGGGGTAGAAGTTAGCACCAAGTGAACCCAAGGATGGGAAGTCACCCGCCAGTTCAGGGTGTGATTCTTAGTAGTCATCCTTGTGTTCTAGAACTACGTAGCCAGCGTAGGTTGAGACATCTTAACCCATCAGATTAGGGTTGATGAGGTGGCTTAACCCGTCAGTTTAGTGTTCCCACCGTTCTCATTGAGTACTTGCCAGTATAGGGTTCTCACAGCTGTCCTTAGCAGTGGCGCGGTATTGACACCCCTCCAGTCGGGGCAGAGATTGGACCCCAACTTAGCTATTATAGCGTATTTGGGGCATGTCGGTTAGATAACTACTTCCCACAGTTTCAGTTACATATTTCAGGACTGTCAGCTATAGCTACCCAGTCTCAATAAAGAACTCAGATAGCTCTTCAGATTTTAGTATATCAGGGCTATCAGATACAGTCAACTCAGAAATAGTATGGAACTCAGATAGTTTCCTTCAGATTTATGGACTGTGAGATATAGTCACTTATGCTATCAATCACAATAGTTATCAGAACTCATGCTATCAGTACTTAGCTTCAGGACTGTCAGATATAGTTAATTAGACCAGTTCTTCATAATTCAAACTGTCAGAAACAGTCATTTATTTATCTGTAATACAATATCAGTTTGTTAGTATATCAGTAATACAGTATCAGATCCATTACTTATTAGTGATTTACATATCAATATTAGTAAACTCAGTCTTTTAGAATCTCATTATCAGTGCACTCATGCTGTCAGTATTCAGTCTCAGTAGTTCATATCTCCACGAGTTTAGTTACAGTTACGTATGCATGTATGTACTCTCATGTTCATATCAGTCAGTATTGTCCATGCATATAAACCTTTGCATTTAGCCTACCTCACTCATATACTCAGTACATTCAGACGTACTGACACATTTGCGCTATGGTGCTTTCTCTTATGTTACACCATAGGTTCAGAGGCTTGAGCTCCAAATAAGCAATAGATTCCAGGATCAGCCGTCAGAGTTAGATGTGAGTCTTATCGTTTGAGGACATGATGATTTCATTTCTATTTCAGTTTTTACTTTATTTTAGTAATTGGAGTTAGTTGGGGACATGTCCCATCAATTTCTTATTTAGTTCAGTTAGAGGTTTTCAGACTAGATGTCAGATTAGATGTTCAGACGTCAGTATTTATGTTTCTTTTTTGTATTGATATACCATATTTTTCAAATATGTATTAGTATTGAACCTTATGGCCTTACAGTTCATGTTTCTGCATATTTTATGAGATATTATGCATTTTACAGGTATAGATATCAGTCATGGGTTAGCTTGTGGTCCTTCGGGGTCATGAGCATCGTGTAGCTCAATCATGATATTCAGTTAATATATCATGTTTCAAACTCAATTATGCAACATGTACCAAGTCATGCATGTTCATTATATGATCTCAGTTACCTTAGTACGGTACTATCAGTTTAACCAGTCTTATTCAAGGACGAAAATTCTTAAGGGAGAGATATTGTAATACCCCATACTTGTTTTTTTCAGTTTAACTCCTAATGTTTGCATAAGAGGCTAAAAGACTAAAAATTTATCTAAGTGTTAGGTACTTAGCTTATGTTTTGGCCTCTAAATTTTGATGATTTTTAAAGTGACCTTCCCAACCCCAAAACATAAGTTTTTGAGTTGATTCATGTTCAGGGTTGTACATATTATGTCTCGGGTAAGTTTTGAATTTTTGGACGAGGTTTGGACCATGTTTGAATTTCCAAAATAGCAGCTCACCGTGATTCCACCGCGTTACAGTGTCTATAGAGTTGGCTGCCTTGACGCATCACGGTAGAGTGAAGATTGGAAGTTTTCAATTTTCAGAAACTCACCGTGATTGCACAGCGTCATAGTGTATATAGCGGTGAGGGACTTGTCGTGTCGCTGTAAAGCCTTAAACGGCATTCTAGTTGCGACTTTAATCCCTAAAAGGGTAATTGAGTCATATCATAAAAACAAAAGATTTAACCCTTTTCTAAGCATATTACACACATTCCTCACCAAATTTCTCTCCAAGAAAACCCTAATGCATCAACTTTAACTTCAAGAAATCCAAAATTTCACCATTCTTTCTTCAAGATAGCCAATAATTCAAGTTTTTGAGTTCAAGAACTTCAAGAAGAAGCTTCAAGAACATCGTTAGGGATTGAAAGTTCAAGCTTTTACATTCAATTAATCAAATAAGGTATGTGGGGTTATGAACAAGGATACTCTTTTCATTCTTGTGCCCAATACTTTATCCTTATTTAAGATTTCATATTTTGCATATTAGGGTTCATACCTAATTATCATTATTTGTAGATTTCGATGTTACAAGTGATGTAAATGTTGAATTGCATGTCTATTTTCACATCTTTATGTGTGATATGATTTTTTTCAGATTTCCAATTGAGTTTAAGCATGATATTTTGATTCTTGATTTCATTATCTTGATATTGTTAAAGTATTTCAAGAAGTATATTGAGCATGACATTTTTCTATGAATGTGCATGGGTTTTAAGCCTTAAGTTTAAGTATTGATATTTCAAGAAAATTGTGCTTTTAAGCATCTTTTATAAGCTGTTTTCCACGATTTAAGAAAAAAATTAATCTTTTGATCCTAAGTTAAGATAAGGAATCCACATTGTTCATGCAGTTTGAGATTTAAAGAAAGAGAAGCATAATTGGTTTTTATTATAAACCCTTGTGCTATTGTAAAGTGGATTTCCTAAAGTATAAGTGAAAGCTAGGAGTAGTATTTAGCACCGAGTTGGGTATGATTCCAAGGTCTTATGCCACAGAACTACGTGCCACTGTAGGATTAAGATTAAGTACCCATAGTGGGCTAAGTCAGTGATCACTTAAGATAAGGTTATACTCCTTAGCAAGAGTATGACACCTCTCCCCAACGTGAGGTTTTCCCCTTACGGGAACATGACGTTGGACATCATGATAGCTCACATGATGTATGTCAGTTTGAAGAACCTTCCAAAGTTCCCTAAGTCCTAAAATAAAATAATAGAAGAGCTTTTAGAAACCAAGTGTAAATTCTCACAATTTTATTTAGAGATTATTTTATATCAGATATTAACTATGAGATTTCAGCTTTCAGTTTATAGATATAAAGGTGAGTTCTTTTACACTTAGCTTGCACGATTTAAAAAAAGACTTAACTTTAGTCATACTTATTCTACTAATAGAAAGAGTAAAAGTACAACTTTTAGAACTAAGTGTTATGGAACTTTTAGAACTAAGTGTTATGGCTCACAAGATTTATACAGTATGCATTAATATTCATGATTTTCAACTTTCAGTTATTCAAGACAATATGAGTCATTTACACTTAGCATGCATCCTTTTATAAGTTTATACAAATATTGAGATATATGCATTCACCCCCATATGATCAGTACATTTCAAAAGTACTGATCCATATACACGTCTATGTGCTACATTATTTAATAATGTAGGTACAAGTTGTAACATGCACATCATAATCAGACAGTTGCAGCTTCCAGTCAGTAGGTGATGATCCCTTTTGATTCAATGGTTAGAGTCCGTCATAGTTCGAGTAGCATTTTATTTTATTTATTCAATTATTTAGTTGTCTTAACTTAGGATAGCTAGGAGCCATGTCCCGGCTACCTATAGTCAATACTAGTATAGGTTTCATAGATAGTCAGTAGAAGTTGATGTATTTGATTCCAGTTTGTTTTGTATAATCAGAGTTGTAATTATTTTAATATAGTTTGTGTTGATCATATTTAGAAAATATTTATCTTCCGCATTACTCTTTCAGACTCAAGTATTTATTTCAGTTGCTCATGAGTTATTCCAGTACAAGGGTTAGCTTAGGATCACTTGTGGTCTTGAGCACCATGTGACGTCCAGGGAGTAGTCTCAAGGCGTTACAGCATCACCTAAGAAGTATACTTGGGATGACTAGTACATCCCCTAATAGTTTGACATCATGCATACAATCTACTAAGACCAATCCTCATATCGGTAAATATGAGTTTCCAGTTTCGGTCCCCCTGAGACCTCCACCTTCCACGGCTTAGCTACACATCCCGCCAGTAATTCCCAATTTAAATAATGTCTAAATAATCCATTTACCATTTATTAACCAAGGCTATTTAATAGTGGTATCACCATACCACCCATACTTCAAGCATTTATCCATAGCCAAACCATTTAGGCTAAGGGGACTTTCAAGTGCCCTTCCAATTACCATATTAAACCACGTAGGGAATTCAATGTATCCCACAAGCATATCCAATTATCCTTTAACCTTCCCAAAACCATTTAAACCATTTAAAGTTTCTTTACATAAGCCGAGAGCAAGTAAGAGTTCCATTTAAAATAGTCAATGCAATGAACATATCTTTATAGGGATTTTATCAAACACATTGGGGGTATAATATAACCAAAATCAAAATCAATCACCATTAAAGCATTCTCATCCAATCTAATTATCCAAAACCACCATTAATGCACATAAAATCACAATTAAAACCATGGGAAACCATAACTAAGCATTTAATATCGAAACCCCCAAATCATATTTGAAAACCATAAATCATGCAATATTGAAGCCATGAAAACATCCATAAAATCTATGCCGTTTTAGAAGTAATAAAGAGGGAAAAGAAACATGACTTAAACCAAGAAAGATGACTATAATAAATCACCAAAGCAAGCCCCAAAGTAGTCCCTTAGTTGAAACCCTAGCTCCCTTTTCCCAAAAGTTTTTGAGAGAATTATAGAGTGTTTAGAAGTAGTTTCTAAGTGTTAATGAATAGAATAATTGGGTAAATGTTCTACCAAGTAGGTTAGTAGTCATGGGATCTTATTAGGCTAAGTAGGTATATGTCTAGAATACCCCCACTTAACTTGCACAAAAACCCATCACAGGAATACTACTGAGCGCCATGAGTCGTACACTCAGATATGATTGGTACCCACTAATCGTATCCTGAGCCTCCACTCTTGGACAATTCACTTTCCAGTATACGACTCGTCCAAACACGTCGTAACCACAATATACAATCTGTACCCCTCACTCATATCCCTGGCAGAATGAAATACCAAGAAGATTGAACATTATCCACCATACGATTCTTAGGTACGATTCTTACCCTGGATCACGGTTTATATTGAGCCATTCGCACTCAACCCCAACTGAAGTAACAAAGTCTAAGATTAAGTAAAAGAACCATACCACACATATCCACGTGTATACCTCATACCCTTAAGTCTTATTATAAAGCCTCGAAAATGGGTCCCGAGATTTCGCACGGTACTTAGGGCTATAAGTAGTCCCAAGCTAACCCTTTGAGCCTACTATTAAATTCATTACTTAATATATATATATATATATATATATATATATATATTACAAACCCATCAATAATGTAGTATTATATCCAATTAGAAAATATACAATAAGGGAGCACTATCTAAATAACAAAGTCCAACTAAAAGGTCTAACACACCGCAGTCAATCTGACAAGCCTCTACGAATTACTGAACTGATGAGCCATTGGGAAAAATCCCCAACTAAATCGAACTGAAATGAAAATAAATAAACAACCCAAAATAAAATTAAAAATCTGAATACTTGGTCCTCGAACCATGAGGACTCACCAGTTGCAGAGATATAGATCAAGGTACTCGGATGTTACTGTCATAAGTTTTTTTATAAAACATGCATGCCAATGACCCACATAGCTTGAATGAATTCATCATAATCATGAAGGAAGAAATCATGTACGATAAATCGCATAAGTCATTACACTTAGCTCAAAAACATATATATATATATAGGTATGCACTTCTTTTATTCTCAAACTAATAAATCAGAGGAGTCTTTAAACAATATCTTCAAAACTCATACTTCTTGACTAAAGATAATATACATTATTTAAATCTTCGAAATTTGGAGACTTTAGACTCTTATGAAATTGGGAGTTTCTTATAACCGACATAAACCATGTGAGCTACATGGAGTTCAACGTCCAACCCACGTTGGGAAGAGCTATCCTATCCTCGCCATCGGAGTAGGATCTTAATCTTTAATTCAAATTCATTATTGATCACTATATCAGCCTCAGGCTCAAATCCTATGGGGGCACGTAGTTCTAGGAAAGTACCACACTTCCCACTCGGTGCTAAATACTAGTCTCAGACTTAGCTCAGAACTTTAAAAGACAATCCACCTTAAACAATTCAATACTTTGCATCGAGAGCCAATATGCTACCCTTTTATCATAAAGCAT
The DNA here is from genome assembly GCF_002878395.1 of Capsicum annuum. Taxonomy (NCBI): domain Eukaryota; kingdom Viridiplantae; phylum Streptophyta; class Magnoliopsida; order Solanales; family Solanaceae; genus Capsicum; species Capsicum annuum. The sequence continues at coordinate 109,116,946 of NC_061112.1, read as the reverse complement.
TTAAATGTGGATTTCTTGCCTTAACTCAATATCAAAACAACAATCTTTGCTTTTGGAAATACTTATAAAAATCTTGTCAACAACTCGTGATCAAAATCTCCTTATAATTTCATCACATATATTTAGGACCCAAAATATAAGGGTTCAATACATAGAGTTTTTATTCAAATCTTATACTTCACGATTATCTCAAAATCTTCAATTATCTCAATCAAAATATTGAAAACTAATTTATAACATAATTATCATAATTTTAACAACTCAAAATCCTATAACATAATTTCCGTAAATTCATTCACAATACTCATCCTAAGTAACTTCAACAACATCAATTCTTAATAGGAAAATATAAACCAAAATAAGTATATCTCAACTCAAATCATATCAAGATAAAATATCATGCCTTCAAATACTCAATTCATGGATAATTACGTAAACTCAAAATGAGATAAATTGATATAAACTTCAATATAAAAATTCATGTAATCTTTATAAAAATCAAGTTTTTGGCACAAGAATGGAAGGATTATTCTTGTTCAAACCCCACATACCTCAAATCTATGAATTTAGACGAACTTTAAATTCCAAAACTCTAATCGCAAAAATGATAGGTGTTCCTTGAAGATCTCAACTTGGGAAATTTGATTCTCAGAGTATTTTTGAAATTTAACGAACGAATTTGGATGGATCTTGAATTTTGTTTGGAAGTTGTACGTTGCTTTTCTCAAAGAACTGATGAATGTTCTTTAGAACTTGACCAATTAGAGGATAATATCATGGAAATATTAAAAATTTATTGGGATCACCGGAGTTGCCAGGCATCGCTTGGCCTAGAGCACTAGAGTACACCAGGGGGCGCCTGGTCTAGAGCAGTGGGATTTACCAGGCGTCGCCCGCTTATCACACAAGCTTACTGGATCAAAAATGAGGTCCAAAAATTCTGAAACTCACCCAAGATGTAGTACTGACTTTTCCCATCGTAACGCAACTTGAAAATCGAGAAACGGATATCAGGAAGGTTTTCAAATAAATCCCCAAAGTTAAGGGCTCAAAAATAAACTAAGTGTTGGAACACTTAGCCAAATTTTTAAAGTGTAAGACACCTCTCAAGTCGTTAGGAAGGCTTAAACGACGAGTAAGCTTCACGGGGTCTTTTAATATCTCCCCCTTGTGAACATTCGTCCTCGAATGTCTCTCGATAGATCAAGAATATAGAGAAAATTGAGAATACATCACTCGAATAACTCGCTCAAAAGACTCAACTTCATTCTAAACTCTTGAATAATCAAAGAATACAACGAACTCTAGATGAATGGCTAGACTACTGAATCATGAATAAGAAAGAACTGAATTTTAAAAGAATAATACCTTCGGCTTGCTCGAAAAAAAGGTGTGGGTACTTGACTCGCATGTCTGCTTCTGCTTCCCAAGTAGCACCCTCAAATTACTGATTACTCCACCAAACTTTGACCAAGGGAACTTCTTTGTTCCTTAGTCGATGGATCTGATAGTCTAGAATCTCAATTGGAACCTCATCATACAAAAGACTTTCCTAGACATCATGGTTCTCCGAAAGATCAACGACAACGACATCACCAATACACTTCCTAACCATAGATACAGGGAAGATCAGATGAACAGTTGACAATTCTGTAGGAAACTTAATCTCATAGTCTACCCTTCCAACACGGTTTAAAACTCTATAAGGACCAACTACCGGGGGCTAAGTTTCCCCTTCTTCCCAAACCTCTTCAATCCTTTCATGAGCAAAATTTTTAGATACACCAAGTAACCAACTTCGAACTTAAGGTCTCTCCTTCTCACATCTGTATAAGACTTCTGATGACTCTGAGCCGCTTTCAATATTTCTCTAATCAACCTTACCTTCCCCATAGCTTCAAATACCGTATCAGGTCCAACCAAAGCAGCTTCACCCATATCGAATTAACCTATTAGTGATCTACATCTTTTCCCATACAAAGCCTCAAATGGTGTCATCTGGATGCTATCATGGAAACTATTATTATAAGCAAACTCAATCAAAGACAAGTGTTCATCCCAACTACCTTTGAAATCAAGTGCACATCTTCTCAATATATCCTCTAAGGTCTGAATAGTCCTCTCAGCCTGACCATCAGTCCGTAGATGAAATACAAAACTCAAATGAACTTGGGTACCAAGACCCTTCTGAAAAGCTCTCCAGAACTGCAAAGTGAACTAAGCACCCCTATCAAAGATGATGGACAAGGGAACTCCATCCAATTTAACTAACTCAAGAATATATAATCTGGCATAATCCTCAGTTGTTTAAGATGTATGCATAGGTATTAAATGGGCTGACTTAGTCAATTTGTCTACAACTACCAAAAAAGAATCATGATGACGACGCGAAGGAGGTAAACCAGTCACAAAATCCATATTCACTTCTTCCCACTTCCAAGTAGGAATGCTAAACTCTTGCATCTTACCACCAGGTCTTTGGTGCTCTACCTTAACCTGTTGGCGCATCACACACTTTCCTATAAACGCTGCTATATCTTTCTTCATACCACTCCACCAATAGATCTCCCACAAGTCGCGATACATCTTGGTAGCATCGGGATGAATAGAATATCACGTACCATGCACTTTAGCCATAATTCTCTGGCTCATATCATCAATATCGGGAACACGCAACCTACCCTACAATCTCAATACCCAATCTCCCCTTTGGGAGAAAACCTCTAGCTTTTGGTCTTTGACTGACTCCTTCAGTCTGACAAACTAGCATCTAAGTCTTGCTTCTTCTTTACTTCCGAAACTAAAGATGACTCGGAACCACTCTGCTCTAACACTCTCCCTTCAGTGGAATCAAGCAACCTAACACCCAATCTAGCCAAACGATGCACATCATGAGCTAATTCTTTTTTGTCATTCTCTACATGAGTTATACTACCGATAGAAAACCTGCTAAGGGCATCTGCTACAATATTAGCCTTACCCGGGTGATACAACACACTCATATCATAGTCTTTTAGAAACTCTAACCATCTCATCTTCCTAAAATTCATCTCCCTCTGAGTAAACACTTACTGCAAGCTCTTGTGATCGGTAAATATATCAACATAAACACCATACAAATAATGTCTCCAAATTTTCAAAGTAAAAACTACAGCTGCTAATTCAAAATCATGGGTTGGGTAATTCCTCTCATGAGGTTTTAACTGTCTAGAGGCATAAGCTATAACTTTACCTCACTGCATCAACACACAACCCAAACCAACTCTTGAAGTATCAAAATACACCACAAAACCATCAGTACCATCAGCCAAAGCTAACACAGGGGCTGAAATGAGTCGAGTCTCTAACCCCTAAAAACTCTTCTTACAAGTATCTATCCATTGGAACTTAACTTTCTTCTGGGTTAACCAGGTTATAGGAGATGCAATAGAAGAGAAACCTTCTACAAAACAACGGTAATAACCAGCTAGTCCCAAGAAACTCTTGGTTAGGTGGGGAGATAGGTCTAGACTAATTCTTTATAGCTTCTGTCTTTTGGGGGTCGACTCGGATGCCTTCGATGGAAACAATATGACCAAGAAAAGCAACTAACCTTAACTAAAACTCACACTTTCTAAAATTAGCAAATAATTGATGATCTCTAAGAGTTTGTGGAGCAATTCTAAGATGGTTAGCATGATCATTCTCACTTCGAGAATACACAAGAATATCATCTATGAACACAATGACAAACAGATCAAGGTATTGCTTGAACACTAGATTCATGAGGTCCATGAAGGCTGCTGGAGCATTGGTTAGCCCAAAAGACATGAATAGAAACTCAAAGTGACCATAACGGATGCAGAAGGTTGGCTTTGGAATATCACTCTCTCTCACTTTAAGATAATGATAACTAAATCTAAGGTCTATCTTTGAGAAATAACTCATACCTTGTAACTGATCAAATAAATCATCAATTCTAGGAAGGGGTATTTGTTCTTGATAGTGACCTTATTAAGATGATGATAGTCGATACACATACGCAAGGAACCATCTTTCTTTCGCACGAATAGAATAGGTGCACCCCAAATAGAAATATTGGGCCTTATGAAACCTTTATCTAAAAGATCTTTAGGTTGTTCTTTCAACATCTTAAGTTCTGCAGGTTCCATATGATACGGAGGAATAGAAATAGGTTGTGTATTAGAAAGAAGGTCAATCTCAAACTCTATCTCTCTATCGAGAGGTAACTCTGGAAGATCTTTCGAAAAGGCATCAGGAAACTCATTAACTATGCTAACTGACTGAAGTGTCGGAGCTTCGGACTTAGTGTCTTTAACTCTAACCAAGTAATAGATACAACCTTTGGATATTAGCTTTCTGGCTTTGAGGTAAGAGATAAAATGACTCTTGGGAGACACAGAATTTTTAAACCACTCGAAAACTGGCTTGTATGGAAACTGAAACTTAACTACACGGGTACGACAGTCTATAGATGCATAATAAGAGTGAAGACAATCCATACCCAGAATAACATCAAAATCCACCATATCTAACTCTATCAGATCAGCAAGTATGCTCTATGAAGAACAGTAATAGGACAATTATTATACACTTGCTTAGCAACAACAGACACCCCTACTGGAGTAGAAATAAGGAAAGGCTTAGAAATCTTTTCAGGACTCACTTCAAAGTTCACAGCAACAAATGGAATCACATAAGAAAAACTCAACTCGAGATCCAACAACATATAAACAAAAAAGTGTAAAACACAAAGCATACCAGTAACAACATTGGGAGAATCTCTTGTTCCTGATGGGATGGTAGTGCATAAAATTATTCTGGTGTTGTCCACCAGCAGTGCTAGAAGAAGCACCCTGATGAGGAGCAGGACGGGCTATGGGGGCTGCGGCACTAGCATTCTGAGTCTGAGGTCGAACATCACGGTTCTACTACCTGGAATACGGACAATCCTAAGTCTATGACCCATCTTTCCACAACCAAAAAAACCTTTTTGTTCAGCCCAACATTCTCTCGAATGAGTCTTGCCACAATTAGCACAAGGAGTATAATTAGTCCTGTTACATACAATGTTATGGGACCTGGACATAGACTGCCTATTTCCCTGTTCATGTCTTTTTTTAGGTGTGGGGGCACCGGTTGAAGAAAATGCAGGTATAGGTAGACGGCTCTGAAACTGTGGACGATTTCCTCTTTGAAACCTAACATGGGTGTATTCATTCTGCTCGGATCTAGCTCTTTTGTTACCCCTTACTCAATTTCTTTCCCTTAACTTGTCTGCCTTAATTTGTTGTGCATGTATCATTAATCTAGACAAATCCAACTCCCTATTAAGTATAGCATCCCTGCACTCCTTTAGTACCAAACTGGACACGCCAGTCAAGAACATACTGGTGTGGGGATCAGCTATCAAATCTGGAGCATACTTGGCCAACTGGTTGAACTTTAAGCAGTACTCCTTAACAGTCATGAGCCCTACCTCAAGTTCATAAATTCCTTGATCTTTACTTTCTTTATTTCAAGTGGAAAGAACTTGTCTAAGAATGCATCTTAGAATTTCTGCCAAGTCATAGGAACTGTATTTTTCCCCTGTTCTTCCTCCATGTTACAACACATTTCTTATCTCCTCTAAGTAAAGCTGTGGGTCTTCACCTGCCTTAGACTCATAAAATTCTGGCGGACTCATTCACATAAAATCATGAAGTCTAGCTGCATCTGAGTCATTTCCTTGCTGGGGCAGAACTACAGCCTGCTGACTAGTATGAACATTGGCAGTAACCGCCTGAGCTAAGGCCTGAAAAGATGCCAGAAATTTACAATGCGTCATATTTTCATTCAGAGTATTTTCAAGCTGAGGTGGCTGGTTATTGAATCTGCGGATACTGGCTCGGCAAGGAGGCATATTCTGTCATAAAGGAAGCACGAGTTAATAGCAGAAAGAGACACTGTAAGTACGATGGATTATGAAAAAAATAGATGACTATTCCTAAAATGTCTTGTAGCCTCTTGCTCATAGATGTGACGCTCTATACACCGATGATCAAGACTCTATGCAACACGGCTTTTCAGACTCCCTAGGACTTTCTTTAAACCTTAAGATCTGATACCAAGTTTGTAACGCTCCGAAAATGCGTCTTGAGACGTCACACGGTACTTAGGGCCATAAGTAGCCCCAAGCTAACCCTTTGAGCCTACTATTAACTTCATTACTTAATATATATTACAATCCCATCAATAATGTAGTATTATATCCAATCAGAAAATATACAATATGGGAGCACTGTCTAAATAACAAAGTCCAACTGAAAGGACTTACACACCACAGTCAATCTGACAAGCCTCTATGAATTACTAAACTGATGAGCCATTGGGAAAAATCCCCAACTGATTAGAACTGAAATGAAAATAAATAAACAACCCAAAATAAAACGAAAATCTGAATACTTGGTCCTCGAACCATGAGGACTCATTAGCTGCAAAGATGTAGATTAAGGTACTCGGATGTTACTATCATTGTTTAGACTGAGCACCTGAACCTACATCATAGGAAAATGTAGCCCACACATGAGTCTGTGGATCAGTACCATGGAATGTACCAAGCATATGGGGGTGTATGCAATTAAATAATATATATATCACAAGTCTTTTTATAAAACATGCATGCCATAAATAAATGACCCGCATAGCTTGAATAAATTCATCATAATCATGAAGGAAGAAATCATATACGGTAAATCGCATGACTCATTAAGCTTAACTTAAAAACTTATATATCGGTATGTACTTCTTTTATTTTCAAACTGACAAATCAAAGGAGCCTTTAAACAATATCTTCAAAACTCATACTTCTTTACTGAAGATAATATAACTTATTTAAATCTTAAGAATTAGGAGACTTTAGACTCTTAAGAACTTGGGAGTTTCTTATAATCGACATAAACCATGTGAGCTACATGGAGTCCAATCCAACCCACATTGGGGAGAGCTGTCCTATCCTTGCCATCGGAGTAGGACCTTAATCTTTAATTCAAATTCATTAGTGATCACTATATCAGCCTCAGGCTAACATCCTATGGAGATACATAGTTCTAGGGAAGTACCACACTTCTCGCTCGATGCTAAATACTACTCCCGGAGTTAGCTTAGAACTTTAAAAGACAATCCACCTTAAACAATTCAATACTTTGCATCGGGAGCCAATATGCTACCTTTTATCATAAATCAATCAAATGTAGATTTCTTGCCTTAACTCAATATCAAAACACCAATCTTTGCTTTCGAAAATACTTATAAAATCTTGTCAACGACTCGATATCAAAATCTCCTTATAATTTCATCACATATATTTAGGACCCAAAATATAAGGGTTCAATACATCAAGTTTTTATTCAAACCTTATACTTCACGATTATCTCAAAATCTGCAATTATCTCAATCAAAATATTGAAAACTAATTCATAACATAATTATCATAATTTTAACAACTTAAAATCCCATAACATAATTTTCATAAATTCATTCGCAATACTCATCTTAAGTAAATTCAAAAACATCAATTCTTAATAGGAAAATATAAATCAAAATAAGTATATCTCAACTCAAATCATATCAAGATAAAATATCATGCCTTCAAATACTCAATTCATGGATGATTATGTAAACTCAAAATGAGATAAATAGATATAAACTTCAACATAAAAATTCACGTAATCTTCATAAAAATCAAGTTTTTTTACACAAGACCGGAAGGATTATTCTTTTTCAAACCCCATATACCTCAAATCTATTAATTTAGATGAACTTTGAATTCCGAAACTCTACTCGCAAAAATGATAGGTGTTCCTTGAAAATCTCGACTTGGGGAATTTGATTCTCGGATTATTTTTGAAATTTAATGGACGAATTTAGATGGATCTTGAATTTTGTTTGGAAGCTGTACGTTGTTTTTATTAAAAAACTGACGAATGTTCTCTGGAACTTGGCCAATTAGAGGATAATATCATTGAAAGATTGAAAAGTTATTGGGAGCACCGGAGTTGCCAGGCGGCGCCTGGCCTGGAGTACTAGAGTACACCAGGCGGCACCTAGTCTAGAGCGGTGGGATTTACCAGGCAGCGCCTGGTCTACTGCAGTGCAATTGCAAGGCATCGCCCGCTTATCGCGCGGGCTTACTGGATCGAAATCCAAACGCGCTCTAAACGAGGTCCAAAAATTCCGAAACTCACCCGAGATGGATTACTGACTTGCCCCATTGTAACACAACTTGAAAATCGAGAAACAGATACCGTGATGGTTGTCAAATAAATCCCCGAAGTTAAAGGCTCAAAAATAAATTAAGTGTTGGAACACTTAGCCAAATTTTCTAAGTGTAAGACTTTTCTCAAGTCGTTAGGAAGGCTTAAACGACGAGGGAACTTCACGGGGTCTTACATTTATCCATTTCATTGACGAAACTCCATCCCACCAACAATGAGTCATATTAGGTCTAGAGAACAGAAATCCAGGAAATTTTCTGAGGACCAAAACCTAAGATTTTTCAAAATTGCAGAAATGTGAATAAAGTTATTAGAATACTTGCAAGTACTTCCACTGGGGTGATAACCCAGGCTTTTTGATACCCAAGCACGATGAAAAAATTTGAACAAAATGCTACCAGCATTACTGCTATAGCAACAAAGAGCGTGATGATGCCAATGATTAATCTTTTTAGTAAAGCACACAGGAAGTCCTCTTCGACATAGAGTGAAGTGAGAATGTGTTGGGTTCAATTGGTGTAAATGGAAAATGTAGGAAAATTGTACTCACTTAAGGAAAGTACACTTCAACCACATTGGTAGGAGAAAGCAATTTTAATATATTTTTATTGAGTAACACTCCTTCAAGTGGATAGTGGGGTAAGAACCAAGAGGTGCATCATGTCATCATCATCGTCACTCGCTCAACTTTAAATTTAGATTTGGATTTGTCAAATGATCGATCGATGAGATTAATATTTTAGACAAAGTTTATTTGAAACTTTAAAAAATAAGTGAAATTATTTGTCCCAAAAAAATCCAAGAAAAATGAAAATATTTTTTTTCTCCATAACACGCCATGCAGAAGCATGCAGAAATGTTACTCAAAAGGGACACAACACTTGGTGGAAATAACACACTATTTTGTAAAAGGTGAATGTTCGATCGGATGTGAGAGTTCAGAAAATACACACTGTTTTGGAATAGATAGACATGACTATTCTAAAGTGATACACCTTTCCAGTAAAACATTGATTTCTTTCTAAAAGGACACTTGATGGCAATAAAAACTTGCATTCTATCCACAATTAAGCACAAAAATTTAAGGATTCAAAAACACTCTTCTACTTCTAAAAACTCTTTGTGATCATATGTTGTTAAGTGTGTTCAAAGAATCTAAACCTTTGAGGTACCTCCATATTCAGATTGTAAGCCATTTTATTCTGGGAGAAAAAATTCTGCAACCTCAGGTATTTGAAGAGAATTAATTCCTTAAGGACACTCCGTAAAATGGAAGGACTTGGTTCTATTTCTTATTCATCTTATTTCTTTAAATAACATACTTATTTGATAGTTCTTGTAGAACTTATGGTGAATGTGATAAAACTTCATAGGTGCTCTTGATAAAGTCTTAAACTTGTGTTGAAGTGTTTATACAAACATACAGATTTTATACCCGAAACAACAATCTTAAAGAATTAACCTTTTTTGTAATCTGTATTATTTGGTTTCTAGAGATTAAAGCTTTATGCTTTCTACTCTGTTTGAACTTAAAAGTGATTTGAAGAAATAAAACCTTCATCACAAGTTAAAGCTCATTCGGTTAACGATTGGAAGACATAAAAACTTTGCCGTTAAACTAAAAACAAGTATTGTTTAAAGTTACTATAAACTTGCAATTAGTATTTTGATATACTAAAGTTGACTGTCTTTTTTTGACACGAAAGATGACTATTGATGCTCATGTAACTGATGGTGTGAAAAGTGTGGCAGCAATGAATGTTGCTACAACCAGTCATACAACTGCGCCACCTGCTATGGCACTAGCAAAAAATCTCAAAAATTTTTTGGAATAGATTTTAAGCGGTGGTAATAAAAGATGTTCTTCTATCTAACAACCTTGTGTCTTCAAAGATTTATATCTAAAGATGATTGAATTTCCCGAAGAAACTTCGGATAAGGAGCGGTTAATTGTAATAGAGGCATGGAAACATTCAAATTTTCTATGTAGGAATTATATACTAAGTGGACTCCAAGATGATTTATACAATGTTTACAGTAGAATGAAGACATCAAAAGAGTTGTGGAATGTGTTGGAAAAGAAATATAAGACTCAGGAAGCTGGAACTAAGAAGTTCTTTATTGTAAGATTCCTTGAATACAAAATGATTGACAGTAAGACTATCGAATCTCAAGTACAGGAATTGTAGGTTATCATCCATGATATCCTTGCTGAAGGTATGACTATAGTGAATACCTTATTTGAACATATTAAAAATATTCCTAATGATCACATAAACTTTATTATAGGTTTGGTTGTGAACGAGGCCTTTCAAGTTGCTACAATAATAGAGGAGTTGCCACATTTGTTGATGGACTTCAAAAATTACGTGAAACTTCAAAAATTACGTGAAACACAAATTAAAGGAGATAACAGTCGAAGATCTCATTGTGAGGTTGCACATTGAGAAAGACAAAAAAGTCATCAAGAGGAGGTCAAATAAAATTCTACAATGAGTAAAGGAAACATTGTAGAAGACGGCCCCAACAACTCGAAGAAGCATAAGAAAGCTGGACAACAAAGAAATCAACCTAAGAAGAAATTGAAGAGGAAATGTTTTAATTATGGCAATATTGGCCACATGTCAAAAGATTGTCGTGTCCCAAAGAAAGGTAAAAAGAAAGATAAAGTGAATATGGCTAAATCCAAGAATGAAATGGACAATCTATATGTCATGCTTTGTGAATGTAACATGGTGGGAAATTCTCTAGAATGGTGGATAGATTTTGGTGCCACCCACCATATTTGTACCAATAAAGATTTATTTGATGCATTCACTCCGACTCAAGGAAATAGAAGATCTATATGGAAAACTCCGCAAGTACAAAAGTTGAAGGGAGAGGAAAAATTTGCTTGAAAATGACGTCAGGCTAAGTGTTGACTCTCAACAACATCCTTTATGTGGCAGAGTTGAGAAAGAACTTGATTTTTGTATCACTTCTTGACGAAAATATATTTAAATGTGTATTTATTTTGGGCACGATTGTAATTAGTAAAAGGGAAGTGTATGTAGGAAAAGGCTACCTCACTGATGGCCTATTTAAGATGAATATAATAATAGTTGAAATCAATAAAAGTTCTATTTCTTCTTACGTGCTTGAGTCTAATGAATTGTGGCATGAATGATTAGGACATGTCAATCACAAAACTTTGCAAAAATTAATTAACTTAGAAGTTTTGCGAAACTTTGAGTGCAATAAATCAAAATGTCAAATGTGTGTGGAATCCAAGTATGCTAAGCATCCGTATAAGCCTGTTGAATGGAATTCCAATCCCTTAGGCTTAATCCATACTGACATTTGTGATATGAAGTCAACACCATCTCGTGGTGGAAAAAAGTATTTTATAACTTTTATTGATGATTGCAATAGGTACTGTTATATCTATTTGCTAAACAGAAAGGATAAAGCAATTAATGTGTTTAGGCAATATGAAATAAAAAGTTGAAAATCAGTTAGAGAAAAAGTTCAAAACAATAGGAAGTGATAGGGGTGGATAATATGAATCTCCCTTTTGCATAAATTTGTGTAGAAAACGGAATTTTTCATCAAACTACGGCCCCATATTCAAATCAATCTAATGGAATTGTGAAAAGGAACACGACCCTATATTCATTTGAAAAGTGTTTCAAAGTGATAAACCTTTCCAATAACCATTGCTTCCTTTCTGAAGGGGCACTTGATGGCTATAAATACCTGTATTTTTTCCATAGGTAAGCACAAAATTTTGAGGATTGAAAAACACTCTTCTACTTCTAAAAAATTTTTGTGATCATCCGTCGTTGATGTGTTCAAAGAATCTAAATGTTTGAAGTACCGCCACATTTAGATTGTGAGTCATTTTATCCTGTGAGGAAAAATTCTGAAACCTCGAGTACTGCCGTTGAGTGAGTTTGAAGAATATAAACGTTTGAGGTACCACCACATTCAGATTGTGAGCCATTTTATCTTGGGAGAAAAAAATTCACAACCTCGAGTACTTGAGAGGAATTAATTCCTTAAGGACACCGTGAAATCGCAGGACTTGGTTCTATTTCTTCTTCATCTTATTTCTTTAAATAACATACTTCTTTGATAGTTCTTGTAGAACTTTTGTTGAGGTTGTTAAAATTCATAGGTGTTCTTGATACAACCTCGAACTTGTGTTGAAGTATTTGTGCAAACATACAAATTGTGTACCCAAAACAACAGAATGGATAAGAACATCAGTATAGAGATTACTGAAGAGAATAATGCTATTGCATCCATCATAGCGGAAAGAATGAATGTTTTATGTTTTAGAAAAACAGGGGTGCCTGTATCATTATTGTTCTCTTCTGACATGGTAAGGATTGCTGCAAACATTACTGTTGTAATTAGTGCAGCAACAAGCATATAAGATGATGCATTTTCTTTCATCCACTTCTCTCCCTCTTTGACCAATTCCTTGTGTTCCTCGGTGAACAACATTCTAGGAGTTTGACCCTTTGAGTCTATCATCTCCTTGTATAAGGCTTGAACAATTGTCTCAACTTCCTTTGACATGCAAAAGTTGTAATATCTTATGAAATATCGGAAGAAATTGAACTTGAAGGAAAGCAGCATTTCTCCGGACATGGAAATTACCTTAAACCATAATAACTCCCCGTTGCATCTGGAGTGCGGCACCTAAAACAATAACAATTTGACTTGTAGGAGTCAACTTTGCAGCCAAGTGTAAAATATTTTGATTGTTAGGGCTTTTGTAGGACGTAATTATATCTTTGTGTAATACTATGTTGTAGATTAGTTTGTAGATCATTTCTTGGCGGTGACTGACAACAATGTGAAAGATGCTCTAACTTTCCTGATCAACCTTCCAGATGAGATCTGGTTAAGACTGAATAAGCTCTACTGTGAACTCAAATTTTCCCAACTCTGCAGCTATAAACAATAGCCGAGAAGGATTTCTATGTAAGTTCCCAATTTTTGAAGCATTCTAGAAGAGAACTGCTTTCAATGAACATTTTACCAATTCAAGCGCTTGTAAGTGTATTAATTCTCTCCAGAAATTTTTTGTCTCCTAGTGTTGAAAAATTGTATTAGGTAATTTGTTTCAGAAGAACAACGAATAATAATCAAGAACTTGGAACTACAAAATATATACCATACCTAATGTTTCCAATAGATGCTGAATTACCCTTGTGATGAACAGGTAAACTAAAACGGGCAGCCCGGTGCACTAAAGCTACCGCTATGCGCAGTGTCCGGGGAAGGGCCCCACCATAAGGGTGTATCGTACGCAGTCTTACCTTGCATTTCTGTCAGAGACTATTTCCAAGGCTTGAACCCATGACCTCCTGGTCGCATGACAGTAACTGTACCAGTTACTCCAAGGCTCCCCTTCATGATGAACAGGTAAACTGCAATTTCAAAATGTTTATGATCAGTTGGTTGCAGGAATGCTATTACAAAGAAGATAAATGTCTCAACTGGAAGAAATGTACTACATCCTTGGTATTATTTTTTTCCCTTGAGCCACTGGACATGTTTCTTGATCTATTCTGCAAATAAACAGATACATATATAGGATGTCCCATTAATGTTTTTTTATAAAAATAAAAGAGATAATAAATAAATATGACCTTAAACTTGACACCAAATTATAACTTTGACCTTAAACTTTGATAGTGCACAAATAGGACCTTTAACTAGTCAAAACCTGACCAAATATGACATCCGATTTTGCAACCCCATGCATGAGTCTCACTCGCGCCTACGTGGAAAGGTAATCCAATCACATGGTGCCACGTCGTAACTTTGACCTTAAACTTTGATAGTGAACAAATAGGACCTTTAACTATTCAAAAACTGAACAAATATGACATCCAATTTTGCAACCCCATGCATGAGTCTCACTCGCGCTTACGTGGAAAGGTAATCCAATCACATGGTGCCACGTCGTTAAAAGGGTTAACTTGGAGAGAGGTCATATTTGTGCAGTTTTGAATAGTTAAAGGTCATATTTGTGCACTGTCAAAGTTTTGCTTTTCGTATTAAAACGAAATCGTTTTTATTATTATTAACAAACACTAGCAGGGATCGAACCCGCGCAGTACGCTGAAGGAAGCTCCCAAGAAGAGCAAATAACACCACTGGGCTATCTAAGTGCCTTATTTCATGTGGTTCAACATTAATATATGTACATAAATATACATTTTCTACCTTATATGTATACAACGTAATTTTTTTACCGAGGGGGTTTGGGTGAACCCATGCAACCACGTAGGCTCGCCTCTACGTTAATTTAATAATGTTTTAATAATGTTAATTTAATAACATTTTAATTACGTAAATTTGATAACGTTAATTTACTACTGCTACTATCCTTAATAACATTAATTTAATAACGTATTATTAAAACTATAATTTTTTTATTATTAATATAGTTTTATCTTTAATTTAATATTTAAGTAAATAATATTTAGATATATTATATAATTTAAATTCGCCCTCTGCTCTATAAATTATAATATATATACATACCCGCGTGATTTTTTCGTATGAGGTTGATCCACCTAATTAATAAATCATCAATATTGCTCTTTTTCCACAATGACAAAAGAAATTAGATGTCATTTTCATCTTTGAACCGAAAATAATGAAAAATAATAGTGAAAAGTCATTTAAAGGTCATATTTGTGCAGTTTTGAATAGTTAAAGGTTATCTTTATGCACTGTCAAAGTTTAAGGTCATATTTATGTATTATGCCCTTAAATTTTAAGCTGGACGCGCCCAGTTTTGCATGTTGAACACGCGTTTTGCCACGTAGGATCGGAGGTCATATTTGTGCACTGTCAAAGTTTAAGATCAAGCTTATAATTTGGTGTCAAGTTTAGGGTCATATTTATTACTGGTAGAAATTTCCATTAATCTAGTGATATATAAATAGAAATATATCTGATTCATTATGATTTGGATAGAAATCAGATACTTGCGTAAACAAGTCTTTGCCGGATTCCAACTCCAGTTTATTCCGAAAATGCCCAGGGCTTTCGTGCTAAAACATGGAGTACTTTTTATTCATTTTGATCTCGTTCAATGCTTAATTCAGGCATGCGCTGAAGTATATGTAAAGCAACATCTGTCGACAGCATTATAAGGTTCATACCAAATAAAGTGGAGTTTATAGTTGCAATCAGTAGGCTAATATAGTCCTCTTTGCTTAGATACTGATAATCTGTCACTGAGTAGAGATACCACACTATCTCTACGTGCCCTGGTAGAGCAGCCATGTGCAGTGATGTGACTTCCTTGCTGCCCCTCAATATTGGCAAGAATCGATTTTTGATTACCATAACCTTTGCGACCCTTGTGGGTCCAGATGCAGCAGCAAAGCATAGTGCAGTATTATCGGTATTTGTTTTGCAGTTCCAGTTCCAGTTGACTCATAATTTTAACCAGTTCATCGACAAACTGAACCTTGTTAGCCCCTGCTGCAATGTGAAGAGCAGTCTCCCACCCTTTTGTGATCTTGACAGATGTTGCACCAAGGTGCAGACTTAAAAATTCTCAAGCCTTTTCCCAATTACCTCCTAGTGCTGCTTGGCAGAGTGGCACATGTATGGTAAGGTTTATAGGTTTAGTCCCTACAAGTGGTATGCCTCTATGTTGATTAATCATGTATAAAAGGAAAGATGATAATCTACTCTTTTCCTTAATTTATCTGTTCGTTGTATCTTGTATTCAGTCAGGAGTCTCTTTGTGAAACTCGCTTAACGGGTTTTTACGGATGATTGTTCATGTTCATGATTCATTTAAGTAAATCTAATCATCCATTTCCTGAGAACTCACCAAATCTATCAGTTGTTTCAGCAAAAGCAAACATGCAAGACTTCTTAAGTAGATGTGGCGAATATTGATGCTTGTTACTTATATCTTTGATTTATTTATTTATGGCTATTTTAGATTGCTCAATATGCTTTTTCTATGAGAGACTCTCGATTGGGTGATTTGTGAGTCGGCTTAAAATTTTGGTCAGTATAGAACATACCCATACATCACCTGCTGCGCACATGCATAAGGGATTGTCTGAGGTCTATGTTCAGAATTCAGTAGGATAGGGTAATTAAGTTCTATTCACATAGGCAAGATATAACATGGTTCAACTTCTATACACAACTGTTAAATATGATATCGTTATAACGTCGATATAAGAATATCTCTATAATTAGGTTGTTAGACATGGAATTATAGACATGGAATCTTCATAATTGGGCACTTAGAATATTAAGTAAAATTCATATTAGTTTCCTTCCTTATTTACGTTATTTGTAACACTATTTAATTCCACTAGCTTGAGTGAATAATCAAGATACTAGTTCCCAAACTTTCCTCTTCTCCTTCTAATTTCTCAATAACAGTTTTATCATTTAAAGATAATAATACTAACATTAACTGTTAATAATAAGTGAAAGATGAGTAACCTGAAAAAGAAAAGGCTGGTAACTTGTTACAACAGGTTAAAATGTACCAATAATGCAAAATGTCTTCTTTTCAGTGTGAGGATAGATAACTATCCATAATCTGAGTAACTAACCTTTGCTTTTCCCAGGTTCACCTGTGTAAACAAAAACAAAGCATATATAGTAATAGAAGCATTGAGAAATATTTTTGCTTAACTGGACCTAAGAAAGGAAGTGGGAAGTGACTGATCACGAGCAGTAGTAGTAGGCCTAGAAACAGCTTCCTTTTGAATGGGAGAAGGCAGTACCGCGACTTCAGCTTGACCAATTCCTTGATTAAATTGAATTGTGACAGCATTCTGTGAATAAGATCTTCTTGTATTGTTGCTATTGCAAACCTCTTTTTTGAAACTATTATTTTACCTTAGCTATTTAAAAGTTCTTGTTGTAAGCACCTTTTGATATTGTGGTGCTTGGTACTGAGCTTCTCTATGGAAATCATATTGAAATTGAAAGCACGCATTCCAGTTATAGTTTTGGGATGGCTTTTCATATTCACGGCTCTGCTTTTCTATTAGTTTCCCAATCTTTTTGTACTTTCATACAATTGCTCCCTCCGCATATCTTATCTGCTTCTACTGCTTAATTCTGTTCCTAAATATTCTGAAGTTGATATAGTTATCAAGGCATTTATGGGTTAGTTGTTGTATAGACTCGTTGTCATATCAGCTTCTATATATTCTTCATTAGTGTATGAATGAAACTGGCCATAAATACCATTGTTGTTAACGCAGACAACACTGCCAACGCAGCCCCAAAACATTGGCAATTTCCAATATTGTAAACCTTATGATGCCCCGATCACTCTGCCAAAGTGTGTAGATTTCAGTCTCATAACTACTTTCAGGCTCGGGCTAATTATGTCGTTCAATTCTAACAACAATCCATGGGTTGTTGACTCTGGGGCTAGTCATCACCTCATAACTGATGCTCTTAGCTTAATCACCTCTCAAGATTACCATGGACCCAAAGAGATCTCAATGGAAAATGCTAATACCATTCTAATTTCTCATATTAATAACACTAACATGCATCGAATAAAAACTCAGACTAAATTATACTGTTGGTCTTCTAGCTATAAAAAGCAATCTTCTCTCAGTCTCTAAATTATGTCATGGCAACAAACATCTATTGAATTTTCTTCCATTTAATTTATTTTTAAAGGATCTGATTATGGAACACCTCTGATGTGCAGATAGAATAGACATGGGTGGTATGAATGGCCACAAGAGACAACAAGCATGTTCCAACCTCAATTAGTTCGTGTATATGTGGCATTGATGATTGAGATATTCAAATCATCAAAGTTTACTAAACTTGTAAAAAGTAATTAGCAATATATTCTCTTACTTGGTTTACTAATCCTAAAAATGATTGTAATTTCTTTTTTGTATCTAATTCTTCTTTCGAATTTATTATTTTTTGTACTATATGTTATTGCATTTTTACTCCACTTTTATCAATTTGTATTCCTAAAAATTCTATCTGATTTTTCATAATTTCAGCTTTCTTTTCGCTTAGACTTATTCCCGATTTTTCTATTATATCTGTAAACTGTTCTAATAATTTTAGTCTTTTTATTCTTATTTTTAATTCTTTACGTTTTTCAGAAATAATTTGTTTTAATTCTTTGTATTGTTGTACTTTATTCATTTTAAATTATATTTATAATATCTTGGCGGATATTTAAATCTTATTTTATCATAATTAGGTGGTATGTGTTTCATTCTTCTAGATTTTAAATGGATTATTAATTTTGAGTCAATACTAGATATTAATGTAATTAAGAACTAATAAACCTATAGAAGGAACCTCATCAACAACAACTAAACTAACACCTATAGAATTATTAAAAAAATATGAAACAGCTATAAAAGATGAATTTGGTAGTACGACAACAATAGAAGAAGAACAAGATGAAGAAAAAGATACAAATAGAAATTTAATGTTAAAATTAGCAATATGTAATATGTGTTATATAGATGAATATACTTGCGCATTTAAAGAATATTATTACAAAGGAGCATATAGTATAGAAGAAAGTAAAGAGATAAAAAAATTATATTTTAATAAATTACCCGAGCCATTTAGTTCGAAAATAATAAAAAGTTGGGAAGAAGAAAAAATAGTAGATACGTTAGGAGCAAGAATAAAATTTTTACAACAATGGTATAGAAACTTATGTGAAAAATATAGAGGAGAATTAAAAATGGCTAATTCTTTGTTTTTTATTTCCAATTTTTCCTTAAATTGATTTATCTCGTTCAGTAATTTATGTTCTCTATCTTTTTCTTCTTTTTCTTTTTGTCTTTGTTCATACAGCTCTTTTAACATTTGTAGTTCTTTTTCTAATTCAGCAATCCTACTATTTTTAGTTTCTTCTATTTTTCGTATTTCTTCGGTAGTTTGTTGTTTTATTTTTTCTATTTCTTCTGTTTAAGGAAAAAAGTATCCGGATTACCATGTTAATAGTGACAGAAGAACATATTATTTAAGAATAATCTAGTATATAGTAAGCTAAGATGACCATATTTTGTTATGTACATGGTTGAAGGGAATATTTTGAAAAAAGCAATTTTATGAAAATGAATAATTATTTATCCTCTACTCTGGTTACTCCCCGCCACGGCTTCTTGCCTCATTGGTTTCACCTTTAGGATGGCATAGTCCTTAGGGATTTTTCTCCGTTTCCGCTTTGTTAATAAACTTCTTAACATATTATTCTTCGAATAATTCTACTATAAAGTAACTAATATGAATTTATTTTATCATATCATGATTGTTTGGGAATTATGAATTTAGCTATTCATAATCATAAATAAATATACTTGTTCGGATAGTTTTGATATTTCTGAAGTTTGTTCCTAGGCGAAATAGCCCCTGATTCTTATAATTGTGTCGGATTGAAAATTAGATCCTTAAACTTAACAAGGTTTCATCCAAATCTCTAAACATGTTCAAAATAAATATTTTAAATCCAAGTAATTGTTTGCTGATCGTATATAGTATTAAGGGAAAGGTCCAAATATGCCACTGAACTATCAGAAATGGCTCATTTCCGTTACAAAACTGGCTCATCCATGCCATTACTTTTAACATCTAGTTTTTAGAAAACAACTTTGCCACATGGCAGCATATTAGGGGTCCACGTCATTTTTTTAAAAAAAAATTTAAATTTTTTTTAAAAAATTTAATTTTTTAAAAAATATATTTTTTTAAATTTTTTTGATGCATTAAAAAGAATCCACCTAACTTTTTGATCCATTAAAAATTAGTTTGATCTATGCTTTTAAAATTTGAGATTATTTGCATATTATCCCATATCAATGTTTTTTTTTTCTTTTTTGGCTTTCATGTGTGAATTTGTTCACAATACAGATCAATAATTTGATCATCTCCTTTTGAACTAAGTTTACTTGATTAATTATTGTTAATGAGTTAATTTTGAGATTATTTGTGTATTGCCTCATATCATCCGAGTATTTATAGTTACCAAGCTCATCGACTTGTTTTTTGGGTTGTATGCAGCGTAAAATTGTGGTCAAATATAATAAATTGATCCATAGACAAGCAAAGACAATAAGACAATACGTTTCATGCCGTCAATTTATCATCCTCATATCCATCCTGCAAAAATTTCAGTACAGTGGCGTTGATATCAATTATTGTACTAATTAATTACCATAAAATACTTTTAATATTGTATGATATTATTCGTTTTGAACTAAATTAACATTTTTTTCAAGAGACCTTAAATATCCGACATTTTATAAATAATTTTATTTCTTTTATACTTTTCACGTGGGACATTATTCTCTCAAACACTCATTATACTTCTCCCTTTTCATCTTTTTTATTATGTCGTTTAATGTTTTGACACAATCATATATTAAGATAATTATTTGACAATCAACATTAACCATTGGAGGCAGAATATTTTTCTGAATTGCAATTATGTTTTTCTTAAATTATAATTTGATTTAATGATGTAGTTACATAAAAATTGGTGAGACGACATAGTTTTATATCCTTATATAATTAATTTTAAGTGGTCCAATCATAATTAGAAATTAAATAAAAATAATATATAAGCCATGCATGCAAGTTACAACTCACAAGTATTATGTATGTTTAGTCTTTATCATTTCATTATTATACTTAATTTAATGAATTGATTAATTTCAAAATTTTATTGTTCTTTTCTCTTTAATGAAATAAAATATCTAAGAAGAAGAATAAAATGAAGATGACATGGAATTTGTATAATATAGTCTAAGGTCAGTTGGCATATATAAAAACAAAAGTAAATCCAATATATTTTTGATAAGTTAGACTATATTATACAAATTCCATGTCATCTTCATATAACATGGGAGTATATATTTGTGTGGAAGTATAAAACAAATTAATGTGTGTGTGTGTGTGTATATATATATATATATACACACACACACATATATATATGTTCATTGATTTCTTCATATATATTTTTATGTTATTTTAAAATCTTTTAATGAAAATTTTGACTCTACTATTAACCTAATCGTCATAGATCAAACTAATTTTTAATGAATAAAAAAAATTAATAAATTTTTTTAAAAAACTAAAATAAAATAAAATGATGTGGACCTCTAATATGTTGCCATGTGGCAAAGCTGTTTTCTAAAAACCAGTTGTTCAAAGTAATGGCATGGATGAGCCAGTTTTGTAACGACGATGGCATGAATGAGCCCAACTTTTAACGGATGGCATAAATAAGCCATTTATGATAGTTCAGTGGCATATTTTAGCCTTCTACTTAGTATTAATATGTATGAGTGGAATAAAGTATGTGATTGCATGCATATAGGAGCGAGTAAATATAATATTTTATATATAAAACATATTTAAATTATAAGAGAATAAAACTTAAATTCTTGAATGGCTTTTTTAAAAAAAAATAAAAATTAAGGAGGTGGGAAAAGGGAATACTAGACGGAGAATTGAACCTTCCACTAATAAAGTGAAGGCTTAGGTAGTCCGTCTCTATGAAGCTAGTAAACCAGATAGTTTTCAATGAAAATTATTTTGTTTATTATTGTTATATCTCTGGAACTACCTTCACCTTTGGAGGCAAATGTAACTAGTGATACTAGTTGAAGAATGATTTTCACTTGCTGTATTTAAGAATAGATCGTCTCTTATACCTATGAGGAAGAGTAAGGTTTGTGTAAACTCTACCTTTTTAGGCCCCACTTGTGGATGGTGGATTTCAATATATACTGATACTTCTCTAACTGTTTCAAGTTGTACTTTGCTAGAAATGGGCCAACACTAAGAAGGTAAAATGATCAATAACACGTGTGATACTTTTGTGAATTTTCTACTTTGAACCATCAGTTGTTCGCTTCCTACCTAAATTATCAACAACTTTTTGATCAAACTATTAGTTTCCTATTTCTATCTAAATTATCAACATTGTTATACTTTAACTGTGTTTTTGACAAAATGTGCCCAAGAGCACATCCACAGCGTATGATGTGGGTTTAATGAAACCTAATCGCTTTGGTGTAGACACTATAATGCATTACAAAATTCACTAACCATGTACAAATATTAAATTTTGAATCCAGTTATCAGCAGTTGGGTCAAGTATCACAAAATTTCAAATTCATAAAGTTGAAATATAAATTCACATAAAGTTCAAATCTTGAATGCATTTCAAAACAATTCAATTGCTCTCCTAACCTTTTCACCACTCATATAACAATATTGATCCTCAACTAATTCTAAATGAACTACCCCCTCCATCCCATTTCATGTGTCGCCTTTTGAACGAATGTTACGCCCAAATTACACCTCTCTTACGAGAGAGTAAGCGGTAATTGGCAAATATAGAATTCAATTGGGTTAGGTGTCGAACCCCAAAGGGAATACCGTGTGTACTAAGTATTGTGATTGTTATTAGACTGTTGATCAAAGGTTCCTGAGTAAAAGGGTTTTGATTTGTGAATTTTATTCTGGATAATTATAACAGAGTTGTTTCAACTAATGATTCTCTTTGCACGTAGTAATTCATGATATTTAAACAACTAGAGTTGTGGTTACCAAGATACTTGAACAACTAGGGTTGTGAATAACTTTAGAGTTTCAATTGCAAGAGTTGTTGAATCCTATTACTACCCATTAGTTTCTCAACCTAATTGGATAGTTTATCCTTTAATTCTCTCAAACTTAAATAATACACTAATTATTCTACTATTTTCTCATGTAGATCAATCTTGTTAAGGCATTTGCCATTAATCCAAAGGTGAAAGCCTCTAGATTCCATGTAAATCCTTTCTTTTCCCAACAACCACCTTCCTATTTGGACAAGTGATGCTCTTGGGCTCACCTTTTATGTTTGCAACCAAGAAACGTCATTAAAGTTAAGAAAGGTTTATGCAACATTAATTAGCCACAGAACTCAATTAGATTCACAACCCAAATCAGTTCTTCACATCAAGGCTCCTATAACCCTAGTTTAGGAGCTTAGCCACATATCTCCATAGAAGAAAGAGAAAGAATCTTTGTATTATTCATAAATAAATTTAGAATTCACTTATAAAAGTTGCAAGAATTAGTTCTTGAATCTTCAATAGATATGGAATGATTAGATCCACAAGATTTACTTGATTCCCAAAAATACTACGTTATAGAGAGTTTCAAGAGATGAAAAAACAGATAAAAGGATATAAAATGTATATATGATAAAAAGATCTCCAATAAACCTAAAACTGGACATTTATATGTTCCCAGTAAAAAGGATTTATAATTTGAATTGAGAAAAACCACATCTAACTTGGTGGTCAAGTTGGTGGTCCGTCCCAATACTGGTGGTCCACCATTTTGACTGTCACTGGGTCTTTTGAAATCCTAGATTCTATTTGGGATGGGTGGTCAAGTTAGTGGTCCGTCACAATACTTGTGGTCCACAATTTTGACCATCACTAGGTCTTCTGAATTGGTAGTCAAGTTGGTGGTCCTTCACAATACTGGTGGTCCACCATTTTGACTGTCACTGGATTTTCTTAAATCATGGATTCTATTTGGGCTTAGTGGTCCAGTTGGTGGTCCATCGCAAGACTGATGATCCACCATTTTGACCACCAGTGGTGCTTTTCTATTAATTTCCTGAGTCTTCTCCTTTAGCTAGCTCCTTACCCTGAAACACTAAAATCCAACATTAAATGCAACCTTGGTTCCTTGAAAACATACAATATTTCTAGGAAAAAGATGCAAAATATTCCGTCAAAAGCCAGAACATCAACACCCTCAAATTAAAAAAAATTGATTGTTATCAAGCAACTACATAATACCCTACTACGATGTTTAACCAAGAGAAACATAAGATACCTATGACAGTCAATTGTCACTTTTAGATCAAAACACATTACCCTCTCAAAGTTCAATCACTTTAAACCCAATTGTGTATATTTATGAAAATCAACAATATGCCATAAAGGAACAAGCTATGGCATCACATTAGCAACAAACAACCATGTATATGTACAAGTTACACTACCAAATAAGCAACTAGCAATATAACCTATATGCCCTTACAACAAAGAAGTCCCTCCTTACTCATATATAAAATCAAGCATGTCAATGCGGGGATGGTCAAGAGATACTCACTCTCAGAAAGAAGTTTCAATCATTGTATGTCAAATACCATAAGCTTGCCCTTATTTCATTACCTAAGCTTTCGTACAGCTAAGTTAGGATCACTATAAGACTTTTCTTTAACTTGTAACGTAGGCTTGGGGATAGTATAATACGTAAAGATATTTAAAGTAACTAGGCCTCCTTAGAACTACATTGACTTTTGGAGTCTCACTTGTTCACCATTAACTAATTTCTCCCTTTCTTTATTAAGGAAAATTCAGGCTGGCTGCGTCTTTCATTTTCTATTTTTCACAACTTTTCTTTTCGTATTCTTTTTCTACCACACCAAGCCTTATATTTTTTCACTCATTTTACCTTTCTTCATACTCACTTTATATCACGCAACCCTATGATAGCCATCGTCCACTTACTCTATTTACCTAAGTCAAAGTGCAAAATTTCCAAGATAGGAAGGTGATTGGTCTAACAAGAAAAAAAGGCATATAGGCTCAAAATCAGGATCAAGGGATATTATTTACTCATGGAAGGTCATTTACGCTAAAAGTGGACTAATATAAAAAATGACCTATGATCCTTTCCTAACTACTCTCCTACACCCAAGGCAAGACCAACCGGGCAAGTTCTGTATTTAACACACAAAGGAAAATAGGTAGTAACTCACACACACATGGCACAAAGGAATATCACAAGCTACTACCGATCCGCTTTATGCAATTATTAGCAATGATTATCATGTCACTAATACCAATGCAACAACAAGATTCACAACAGTTATTTATAGATACATATCATACAGTTGCAATATACTATAATATCCCGTGAAATTCTAAGTCTTTATTCAGCTCCTTAAGCTCCATGAAAGATCCCAACACTTAGAAAATTTAGCTAAGTGTTTAGCGACTTAGTCTCATTTTAAGCTTCCAAAATTAAGAATTTATTTGATGACCTTTCCGACCACCAATTTTAGATTTTCAAGTTGCTTCATAATAGAGGGAGTTACTAGTACATCTCGGGTGAGTTTCAAAATTTTAAGAGTAGCGTAAGGGCGTGTTTGGGTGCTAAAATGAAAGCTCGGGGCGATTAGCCCGCACCAGACTAGGCAAAGAGCTAACCTGGGAAGTCCCCCGGGCTAGGCAGAGCACTGCCCTGGGAAGTCAAGCCCTAGGCCATTTTTTAGCATTCCAGCTTCATTTTTCTAAGGGCAAAAGGGTCATTTTCCCTGCCCTATATAAGCCCTAAACATGAGATTCACCATATTTCACCTAAATATTATTATTTCTCTCAAAATCTCTCAAGAACAAGTTAGGGTTTTTAATTGGGGATTCAATTCCAAGAAACGCTTACCGTTAAATTCTAGAATCTTCCATCCAAGGTTTGCAAAGAGTTTATTCATAGACTCCTTTCATCAAAAAAGCTCAAGTATCCTATTTTAAAATCATGAATTGTATATTCCATATTGTTGATTGATTATGATCATGTTTATCTTGTAGTATGACTTCAAAGTTGAAATCTTTATGTGTTATTCCTGAAACTATGATAATGTATGGCTTGAAAACAATAAGTTTAGTTGATTCATGAGTTTTGAAGTGATAGTTCGATGATCATGCCTATGCCCTAAGTTGTTCATGCAAGGTGTTTGATAAAATGCCTAATAGAATAGAAATCATGTACCCTAGTTCAATTGTAAACAATTGATAAATGCATGCTACCCCATTATGTTCAAGTGATTCCCATGCTATTGTTATGCATTGAAATTTCTTTATGGAATGCTCATAAGGTTAGATAGATGAATTTAAGACGTGATTATATGCATTCCTACTCATGTTCAATATTGTGAGAACCAAGTGCTTTCATGAAATTTCCTAATTTCTTTATTATGAATTGCGGACGTTATTATGTATTCAAGAAGTGTCATGTCTTGTCAGTTGCATGCTATCGAGTCCTGGAGATACTTGTACCCAATAATTTAGCTTTGTGCCTAGAGCTAGTGTCAGTTTTCAAGATACTCTCAGCCAAGCCATGTTCAGTAGAATTCAGTCAATTCCATGACTCAGAAAAACTCAATAAATTTAGTATTAGTACAGTCCTACTCAGTAATATCGATAATCTCAGTCAGTTATTAGAATTCATTAGTATTTCATCAGTCAAAGGAATTTAGAAACTCAGTTCAGTTCAGTCTAGTATAATCAGTTTAGTGTCTATTCAGATAGGAGTAAGATTCAGCACCGAGTGAACCCAAGGATGGGAACTCACCTACTAGTTAAGGGTGTGATTCTTAGAAGCAATCCTTGTATTCTAGAACTACGTAGCCAACATAGGTTGAGACATCAAAACCTGCTAGATGAGGGTAGATGAGGTAGATTAACCTATTAGATGAGGGTCCCACCATTCTAGCTCAGGGCTCCTACTAGATGAGGGTAGCTTTTTAGTGTCTTTACCAGTGGCGCGGTACTGATACCCTTCTAATTGGTGTTATAGATTGGACCCCAACTTAGCTATAATAGCTTATTCTGGGCATGTCGGTTAGGTGACTACTCCCTACAATCACAGTCTTAGTCTTAGTAATAGAACTCAGATAGTTCTCTAAATTTAGGACTATTACATATAGTCACCTAGCTCAGAACGAAACTCAGCTAGTTCCATCAGAATCATGATTGTCAGATACAGTCGCTCACTATCAGTTATTAGTAAATTATGTTATTAGTATTCAGACTCATTATCCAGTATTATTATGTTCTCAGTTACAGTTATGTATTCATGCATGTATTCTCACGTTCATGTTAGTCAGACAGTTAGCATTGTTCATGAATATTAACCCCTTGCATTCATCTTACCTCACTTTCATATCAGTACATTCAAATGTACTAATGCATTCGCGCTATGGTGTCTTATACCATAGGTTCAGAAGCATGAGTTCTAGCTATAGAGCATTAGTAGTATACCAGCTTCTAGTACGTAGAGTCAGTGGTGAGTTCTCATCGTTCGAGGATGAGATTATTTTATTATTTTATTACTCTGTACATGGAGTTATTTGGTGACATATCCCATCAACTCCTTATTTAGATTATTCAGACAGTTAATGTCTTTCAGACGAGATGCAGACTAGATGTTTTCAGACTATAGCATATTTAAATAGTTTATTTTAGGTTTTGGTATTTCTATACCCCATTCAGATGTTATGTTCTATTTTGAACCTTACAGCCTTACAACTTATGTTTTCATATATTTTACAGTATATTATATAGGCTCAGCTATAGATATCAGTCATGGGTTAGCTTATGGTCCTTCGGTATTATGAGCACTGTGTAGTTTTCTGATTCTAAAGAATCGGGGTGTTACAAACTTGGTATTAGGGCCTAAGGTTCAACAATGTCCTAGGAAGTCTGAAAGCCGAATCTAGTAGAGTCTTGTGCATGGGTGTGTTGCTCGCCACATTTATGTATAGGAGACTATAAGATGTTTTAGGAATAATTTCCTTTCTTTCAGTATTCATTTTGTGCCAGCAAGCGTAAGCTCGAATTTAACTCTCACTATAATCCTCTTCTATTCCATTTATAGAACATGCCTCACAAGAAGAGAACTGGAAGTCAGTCAGCCCATTAGCCTATCCAGGCAAATACTTTGGACGAGCATGTTTCTCATGCAGAATTTAGAGTTACATTCACTATTTTTGCCAATTCAATTGCCACCCAGAATGAAAAACCAGTAGTCGTTTAAGAAAAACCAATGGCTAACTCTGCTGCATCTAGGATCTGGGACTTCACCCGAATAAATCCTCCATGCTTTTATAGTTCTAAGTCAGATGAGGACCCTCAGGAATTCCTTGATAAGGTTCAAAAGGTTTCTGATATCATAGGGGTGAATGCTAGTAAGAGTGTTGAGCTAGTTGTATATCAGTTGTAGGATGTGGCTTACACTTGGTTCAAGCAGTTGAAGTCAGAGATAGAAGATGATGCAGGGTCAGTAGAATGAGAAGAGTTTTCCACTGCTTTTTTTGATAGGTTCTTTCCCCTAGAGATAAAAGAAGCTAAGGTGTTGGAATTTATCAATCTCAGGCAAGGCAATATGATGGTGAAAGAGTATTCTATTAAGTTTACTCAATTAGCTAGACATGCTCCTCACGTAGTTGCATACAACAGGTCTAAGATGAGTAGGTTTATTTCTGGGGTGAATGATAGCGTGATCAAAGAGTGCATGATAGCGATGTTGAATAGTGACATAAACATAGCTAGACTTATGACCCATGCTCAACAAATATAAGAGCAGAAGATTAAGCAGAGAGAGAAGCAGAATAAGAGAGCAAAAATAGGTAATTTTAACTTTGCTCAACCTGAGTTAGAAGGTGGAAATCGTTCTCAGTTCTGTCCTAAGTCATTCCTTCCAGCTTCTTCTTTAGCTAGTGCTCTAGCATAGAAATTCAGAGATGGCAACAGAGATAGGGCACCAGGCTCTAATTCATAAGGCAGTGTTAGTAGTGCCGGCACCCATCCTTTTTATCAAACTTGTGGCAAGAACCATAAGGGTATTTGAAGAGCTGGTAGTGATGTTTGTTTTAGATGTGGAAAACCAGGCCACAGAGTTAGAGATTGTCCCCAACCAGGTCCTCAGGGTCAGCATACTCATTCCTTAGCTCAGGTCTTCCAAATCAGTATGGTGCCACCTCCAGTGCTACTAGTAGGCAATGCCTAAATAGAATCTATGCTCTTCAGTCCCGACAGGATTAGGAAAATTCTCCTAATATGGTTACTGGTATGTTAGAAATCTTTCAAGTGTATGTTTATGCTTTGTTAGATCCAGGATCTTCCTTATCTTTTGTTATTCCCTATATAGTAGTTGATTTTGAAGTCAGTCTCAAAATTCTAGCAGAGCCCTTCTCTGTATCTACCCCAGTGGGTAAATTTATCATAGCCCGACAGGTATACAGGAACTATCCGATTATGGTATCTCAGAAAGTTACTTCAGCGAACTTAGTTGAATTAGAGATGAATGATTTTGATGTCATTCTCGACATGGATTGGCTTCATTCTTACTAAGCCACTGTCACTGCAGAAATAGAATAGTATAGTTTAAGTTTCCGAATGAACCCATCTTAGAGTAGAGGGGTATTACTTCAGCTTTCAAAGGTCAGCTTACTTTCTACCTACGAGCAAGGGAAAATGATATCTAAGGGATGTATCTATCGGCTTATTCAAGTTAAGGACTTTAGTTCCGAAACTCCCAGTCTTGAATCAGGCTCAGTAGTTAATGAATATTCAGTTGTCTTTCCTAAAAATCTTTTAGGAATTCCTCTTGAAAGGGAAATAGACTTTGGCATTGATCTTCTTCCTGATACTCAGCCTATATCTATTCTGCCATATTGAATGACACCAGCAGAACACAGAGAATTGAAAGAACAGTCGAAGGATCTCTTAGATAAGGGATTAATCAGACCCAGTGTTTCCTCGTGGGGTGCACCCGTTCTATTCGTGCAAAGAGACATGGTTTTCTTAGGATGTGTATAGACTATCATCAGCTAAATAAAGTCACGGTCAAGAACATATATCCACTTACCAGAATCGATGACTTGTTTGACCAACTTTAGGGTGCCAGTTATCCAAAAATGGCTTTCTAAACTCGGTATGGTCACTTTAAATTTCTAGTCATGTCTTTTGGTCTTACTAATACCCCATCAGCCTTCATAGACTTAATGAACTGTGTGTTCAAGAAGTACTTGAACATGTTCATAATAGTCTTCATAGATGACATCCTTATCTATTCTTGCAGCAAGCAGGATCATGTAGAACATCTCAGAATAGTACTTCAGACTCTCAAAAAACATCAGTTGTTCGCCAATTTCAGTAAGTACGAATTTTGGCTAAGGTCAGTAACATTCCTAGGTCATATCATTTCCTGTGATGGCATTACAGTTGATCCTCAAAAGATCGAAGCCGTAATAAATTGGCCTCGCCCTATTTCTCCAATAGATATCAGGAGTTTCTTAGGTTTGGCTGGTTATTACATACGGTTTGTTGAAGGGTTTTCTTCTATTGCATCCCCTATGTCCAGATTGACTCAAAAGAAAGTTTAGTTTCAGTGGTCGAATTCATACGAGAAGAATTTTTAAGAGTTAAAGACTTGACTCACCTCAGCTCCAGTTCTAACATTACTATATGGTTCAGATAGATGTTTTGTGTATTGTGATACATCCAGAGTAGATTTGGGTTATGTCCTCATATAGCATGGTAAGGTCATAGCCTATGCCTCCAGAGAGCTTAAACCCCATGAGGAGAACTATCCTACTTATGAGCTTGAGTTAACAACGTGCATGTCGATGTGTTCACAGATCACAAAAGCCTTTAGTATGTATTCTCTCAGAAAGATATCAACCTCCGACAGAAGAGGTGGTTAGAGCTCTTGAAAGGTTTTCGACATGAGTGTCCTTTATCATCTGGGCAAAGCCAATGTAGTGGATAACACTCTCAGTAGGCTGTCTATGGGTAGTGTTGCTCATTTTAAGGAATATAAAAAAAGTTAGCACAGGAAGTTCACAAGCTTGCCCAACTGGGTGTTCGCTTTGTCGATTCATCCGAGGGTAGTGTATGGGTTCAGAACAGTTCAGAATCATCTCTAGTTTCTGAAGTAAAAGAAAATCAAGATAGAGATCCCAATCTAGTCAATAATATCAGAAATCACAATAATTAACAAATAAAAAAATTTAAAGGTCAATCTGTCTGTTTTGGCACGACTTTATTGGTCCTTTCTCTTGCCTTCATTTTTTCATGCATTTACTTTGTTTGTCTTATTTTTATTAATTTGTTATATATTCAAAAAAAAATACAAAAAAATCTTATATATCACAATAATTAATAACTTATAAAATTTAAAACATATAAAATATTTGACTAACTTTCAAAATTATATCTGTGCACTTAAATTGGAACAGAATAAAAAGTATTATATATCACAACAATTAAAAACTTAAATTATTTTTAAAATATAATTAACTTTCAATGCCACAGAAGTTTTAAAAATGAAAGTAACATATATTATTTTGAAAATTACATAAAAAGTATTACAAACTACAATATTTAACACCTTAAAATATCTAAAATAAATAATATGTTATGCATTCCAATGAAATACGTAAAAAATACTATAAATCACAATAATCAACAACTTAAAAAATTTTAAAGATATAAAATATTTGGTTGGTTCTTGAAATTATATTAATGCCACTTAAATTGAAATAATTTAAAATATAATGAACTATCAATGCCACAAAAGTTTCAACAAGGAGGGTAACATATATTATTTAAAAATTACATAAAGTTTATCATAAATTATAATATTTTTAACAGCTTAAAACATCTAAGAAAATTTAATCTGTTATATATTTCAAAAAAGTACCATAAATCATAACAATTAACAACTTAAAAAATTTAAAAGATATAAAATATTTGACTGAACTCTAGAAATTATATCAGTCACTTAAATTGAAATAGAAAAATATATTATAAATCTCACTTATTAAAAACTTAAATTAATTTTAAAACATAAGTGACTATCGATGCCAAAAAAGTTTGAATAAGGGGCGTAATATATATTATTTGAAAATTACAAAAAAATATCATAAAAATCAACAGTTAAAAATTTAAAATATCTAAAAGTATATTAAAAATGACTAATTATCTAAATCTTATTTGTGTCTATTAATTTGAGACCCAAAAATAATATTTATTGGGCCCATTAGCATGGGCCCTCGACATTTAGTATATATATAGAATCTGGACAAAAGTTACCGAATCTTCGTGTAAACTTGTATGCAGGTTGCAAAAGCTGCTAATCAACTCTTAGTAACCTAGAAATAGAGAAATCTGTGACCTTCGTATTAGGCACCATCAATTTTTTAGCTTGTCTTTATGTACGGAGCTCGTGAAGGGAGCTGAGATTCTAGAGCAATCCGCTTTGATGATGAGGAAAGAGACACCAGAGAGTTGGTTTCAGGCTTGTTCAGGAACGTGGATCCCCCATTATGGGAAAATGAACTCAGGATATTTTGCATGGTGGGACTGTTTTTAGATGTATTAATATGATTACAAACTATATCATAATATATTTGTTAAGAACCACTTGAACCTAAGACCTGTAAATAAGAAAACTGTGACTGAGATTGAGCCTTGGTTTGCTGCTGATCTTGACACTGCGAGTGTGCTTGATGTGGTTCCTGAAGTTGTTGATCATGATACAATTACTTGCACTGCAACTGTTGCTGCTGAGTATTATAAGATTGGTGGCACTGCAATTGCTGTTGCAGCATTTGCGCCTGAGGTATTAGCTGGTTTCTCGAAAAACCTAGAAGCAAAACATGTAAATTGGACGGATGCAACAGCTAGCTCTGAATCAAAGATGTTGAACCACTAGGGGTATGTTGGGACTGCATAAGTGACTGATTTTCAAGCTTAGAAGAATCTGTGACTGATTTTCAAGCTTAGAAGAATCTAACATTGCCATTGCTTGCAAAATGTCAGGCTGCAAACCTGGCATAGAAGAATCAAACCTTGGGTGCATGAATGAATTAACACCAAATAAGTGGAAATTAAGTGATTGTATACCCTGATTGCCCATGCAACCTTGCAGCCATGGACGTTGAGAATTCATAGTCATATCACCATTTGATTGACCTGAATGGATGAGGAGATAGCGAACAGCTAAAGTTGGTAAAGGTGACAACAGCAAAATTCTGGCGACCAATTTCACCACCAACTTGCCGGAATTCGATAAAGCAATCAAGAAAACATCCTCACTTCATCTTCTCCCCGGATCAAGTGCACTCATTTCACTTTACATTCTGTCTTGTTGGATATTTGTTTTAATCTAATTACCATGTCTGATTAGGATTACTATGGTAGTATAGTTACTCGTTATTGATTGATTTTTATCAAAACTTGCATTATAATATTGGTTTGGTTAATTTAGATATATTGTTGATTGCGATCTATGTCCTTAGCATATAGTGGGCACAGATTTAAGCCTTTTTACTGATTCCTTTCATTATAACTATTGTGCACTTTTTGCCTCGGTGTTCTTTATTCCTCTTTCTTTTCTTCTTTCTTCCTTTTTTTTGCGTAGTGGTTGTGATTGGCAATGTAGACAAGGGTCATGTCATAGGTTGGGTTTGGGGTGTATTTGTTCAGGGTCAGGTCTAGGATTGTTTGGGGATAGGGGCGAGAGGTAGTAGGGTTAGGTAGGATAAGAGAGCTTCTAGGTTGCGAATTGGGTCTTGGAACATAGTAACACTATACGGTAAGTCGATAGAGCTAGTAAATATTCGTAGGAAGAGGAGGGTTGGTATAGCTTGTGTCTAGGAAACCAAATGGGTAGGCTCTAAGGCGAGGGATGTGGATGGGTATAAGTTATGGTACTCGGGTAGTATGAGACTGAGGAATGGGGTAGGTATCTTAGTAGATGAAGAGCTTAGGAGGCAAGTGGTGGAGGTTAAGCGGGTCAATGATAGATTGATGTTGATTAAGTTAGTAATTGGAGGGTCTACGGTGAATGTTATTAGTTTCTACACTCCGCAAGTAGGCTTGGGCGATAAGGAGAAGAAGGACTTTTAGGAGGTACTTGATAAAATGGTGAGAGGCGTTCTGAGCTCGGAGAAGCTTTTCATTATAGAAGACTTCAATGGTTATATTGGGTCTATATTGGGAAGTTATAACAATATGCATAGAGGTTTTGATTTTGGGGAACGAAATAAAGTAGGGGATGCTCTTTTGGATTTTGCTAGGGATTTTGGGTTGTGGGTAGAGAACTCGGGCTTCCTAAAGAAAGAAGAGAACCTTATTACCTTTCATAGTTCAGTGGCCAAGACTGGGATAGAATTTTTACTCCTTAGGATGGTTGATAGAGCGCTATTTAAATACTATAAGGTCATACCTAGCGAGATTCTTTTGACCCAACATAAGATTTTGGTGATGGACTTAGTAATTAGAAAGGATAGAAAGAAGAGGAGAGTGAAAAATCGACCCAGGATTAAGTGGGGTAGCTTTACTTTGGCTAGTGCATTAGAGATAGAAGGAAAGTTGATGTCTTGAGAAGCTTAGGAGAGTAGAGGGGATGTGGAAAATATGTGGGAGGTGACTGTCAGTTGTATTAAGGAGACCGCTAAAGAGGTGTTAGGTATTTTAAGAGGTAGATCAGGCAAGTACTAGGGGGACTAATGGTAAAATAAAGAAGTCAAACAGAAGGTAGAGATTAAGAAGGTGGCGTATGCTAAGTTGATAGGGAGAAACGATGACTAGGAGAAGCGGACGAATAAGGATGTGTATAAGTTAGCTAGAAAAGAGGCTCAGGTAGCGGTTACAATAGCAAAGACAGTGGCTTTCAAGAGTTTGTATGTTTCTTTAGAGGAGAAGGGTGGGGATATAAAGTTGTATAGGCTTGCCAAGGCTAAGGAGCAGAAGGCTCGTGACCTTAACCAAGTGAAGTACATCAAGGGAGATGATGCTCTCATTAATAAGAGGTGGCAATCTTATTTCCATTAACTTTTAAATGACGAGAAGGATAAAGGTTTCGTGTTAGGGACTTAGAGAACTTAGAGAAGTATCACAATTATTGTTATTATAGGCATATCAAGGTGGAGGAGGTTAAGAGAGCTATTCGCAAGATGCGTGGTGGTAGGACTGTGATACAAGTGCGATCACATAGATGGACTTATGTGGGTGTGTATTGAATTCATCCAAGTGTGTGTGCAAGAGAAGTGTAATTAAAGGCTAAAACACATCCAAAACTGCCACTAAGTAGCATTAGAGGGGCACCTATTCTCTAAGTCACCTTTTGGTCTTTTTGCCTTTTATTTATGATACATTATATAAGGAATATTTTAGGGTTTCTTTACTTAGTTTTTGAATATTGAATCTTGTAATACACAATTGAAACACACAAGCTCTCTCTCACTTGGAGACTTGGCAGAAACTAGGAACAACTTAGGTGTGGAATCACCTTTGTTGTTAGCTTGCTTGGATTGCTGGGTGCTTGAAGGATTGAAGTCCTACTTGTGTCCTCCGTAGAGTGTAGGTGTTGCTACTATCTTCATTAAGGGTTTTTCTGTGTCAACTACACTTATGCTCTTAGACAATATAGTAGTGGATGTCAGACTATCTATCCTTATCTTTACTGTAATCTTGTAGCCGTGTTGTGTATTGTTTCTCTTGTAATTCGTTGTTGTTCATCTTGTTCTTCATATATTATTGTTAACCTTAGTTTGGGATGGCTGTTTTGGTGTCAAATGCACCACTATATCTTGTATTCTTGTTGTTGGTAGTGAATCTGAGAGTGGTTTTCAAAAAGGTCCTAGAATCCTTAAGATTTGTGGACTGATTTAAGGTGTATTTTGTGACTTCCTTGTTAGTTTGGTATCATTTGACATCAAAGCCATCTTTAATTTTATTCTAACCAGATCAATCTTGAGTTTGAGAATTGGAAAAATCAAAATTAAAAAAAGAGAAGTTGGTGTTCTAAACTGTGTTCTTGGCCGAGAGTTGAAGCTTTTGTTGTTGTTGTCTTGGCTGAAAATTTATGTTTAGATTTAGTAGTCTTCTGTTGTTTAGAGTGTTTCTAGTGTTGGTTTCTTTCTCACCAACACTAACACTTATGGGTGTCAAGTGGGTTGGGCCGACTCGGCCCGACCTGGCCCTCGTAACTAACCCGACCCGATTTGACTCGGCCCAGTAAGCCCTAGGGCTTTAGGGTTCCGGGTCCCGGGCCGGTTATTTTTTAAAAATGGATCCGGCTAACCCGGCCTGGACCAATCCCGATTCAGGCCCATCGGTTTACCGGCCCGGCCCGGCCCGGATAAATTTTTTAAAAAAAAGGGCGAGCTCTTACTTAGAGAGAGTTAGTTGGGTAGGGTCAATAGCTCTAAGATCACATCGGATTCTAACCCTAAGGTGACTTCACTCCCTTTAGAGACGATTGGGACAAACTAGCCGTTGGCCCAACGGCTATATAGCCGTTTTTGGGTCCAAACGGCTAGTTTGGGCCCATTTATTAAAAAAAAAAAACATTAAAAAATATTTTTTAATCCCAAAAAAAAATCTATAAATACCCTACAACTTTAAATCATTTTTCACACAATTTTTCGCTCTCTCAAATCTCATTCTCTCAAAAATCTCAATTCTCAATTCTCAAATATTCAATATATTTAATTTCTTACAGTGTTCACTTTAATTTTTTAATTTTTCGTTTACAAAGTACGAGCGGAAGTTTCTAAGTCGCAATCTTCGGATACTTCCAAAATTTGGTATTGTCGTT